>NC_091167.1:44004311-44086811 GCF_040958095.1 Procambarus clarkii | reverse complement strand
ACTCATTAGATTGTTGTTAGATGGTTCCCCAAAAGCTGATAATGGAATCAGAGGAGAACCGTCAGATGGTGTCAAATGAACACAGGAACACTGATCAAAAACCTGTAACCAGTCCAGAAGGAAGAGCAGAAGTTCATTACAAAGTCATCCATTCAAAATGCAGCCTCAGGAAATTGTCTCGCTAAACACTGAAACACTGATCAACTACACCAGAGTGAAAAAGTGGGGCAGTCTATAGCTTTACTGCTGGAGACCTATGCCAGCTCAGATAAAATGCCGAGAAAATAGCCAGTCATGTAACAGGGACACGCAAGTGATCAAGACCCAAGATTAAGAAGGCTTCATAACTTGAAAGAACTCGAGTGCTCAGCCAAGGAAACCACACTTTGGTAAAATGGTCAAGATTTAACCCTATAATTGATCCCAGCATGCTAACTTCCCATTAGAAATCAGGATGCATGTGAGGCAGGACAGGGTCTCCTCACAGCAGTGCTGCCACCTGGCATGAGTTATGAGTAATAATTTATTTGCTCTGACTGGTGATAAGACTAGCAAAAGCCTTATATTGGCAGACAGGTATGCAATACCTCTGTGGCTCAATCTGTATGGGCTTGAGAACAAACTCTTTTAAAAAACCAGCGATGAAGGTAATGAAACGCCATTTTCTGGGTGAGACACTTAGGCTTCCCGGAGCTAACCGGGCTGATATGAATGTATTAGACCCTGGCATCAGTCAATCCACATGGAGTTCCAAGCCCACCGGGGACCACGAGCCATAACCTGGACCCCTCAGAGAGGCACGAGGAGCAATGGCCTATGGAAACCAATATGGTTGGAAGCATTCTATGTCTACCATCGACCGGGTCAGGCATCCAGAAATTAAAATTTTTGGCGCCTCAAAACAAACCTCTAGGTTAAAATATTGCTACTGAAAGCCGAACTAGTTGACAGAACTCCCCAAATGAAAACGAGCAAACGAGCATTATGTCACCACGTCACCGTGCCATTGTCTGCGCAACTCCCACCCTTCCCTGGAGGGGAAAGGAGCCCCAGACCCCCGCACCGGCTATCCAAACCCCTAGTTCTGAGGCTGGATATCAAAACGCACAAAACAAACGCCAACTGAAGGGAGGGAGGGAGGGTTACCGAGGAGCCTTCGGG
Source organism: Procambarus clarkii (assembly GCF_040958095.1). Taxonomy (NCBI): domain Eukaryota; kingdom Metazoa; phylum Arthropoda; class Malacostraca; order Decapoda; family Cambaridae; genus Procambarus; species Procambarus clarkii. The sequence goes on along the minus strand of NC_091167.1, from coordinate 44,085,650 downwards.
TCTCGCCCAGAAAATGGCGTTTCATTACATTCAATGCTGGTTTTCTGGGGAGAGCCCCATCAGCCCCCCAGAGCTACTTACCCAAATACAAAAACAAGAGGGGCTTACCCGGAAGGAGGTTGGCCCTTGCTCCTCCACGTGAAGTCTAGACAACTGGCTGCAATCGCCGACCCAAAGCAACACAGGCACGACTAGGCCCAGGAACATTGACAAGGTAGCGAGTGGCCAGGACCCTGTTCGACCTCTAAAAACCCTGTGCCCGGATGTCAGCCCAAGACATGTTACCGAAGACAGCAGCAAGCGCAGCAAATTTACGAATGTCGTGGGCACAAGGCTGTACCTCAAACTAGCTGGACCAAATTACCCTGTGGATAACCTAGGCGACCCAAACCCTGGAACAGGGAAAAAGAGAAACTGGATCAACACAAAGCAAGTCCCTGGCCACTGAGGCCGTGGCGCACTGGTAACGGCGTGACGAAGAAACCTACAACCAGGACCAAAAGAGCAGAAACCCTTGTGGTGGTGGAGAGCATGAAGCTCCCCAACCCAACTGCCAGAGGCCAATACTAACAAGAAAAGAGCCTTCGCCAAGCAATCCTGAACTGAGGGGGCCCACCACAAACCGAGGAGAAGAGAGAAAGCCAAATAAGCTTTCTGATCCAATGACCAGGACGGCTCAGGCAGTGCATGAACAGGCCGGAGGTGAAACAATGAATGAGACAGCTCGCAGAACAGTGCAGAAGTAACATCAATGCCAAGCGCAAGCTGCAGCAGCCGTTCATAAGCTGTCTCGTGCTTATTTCATTTCCGGCCTGTTCTTGCGCTGCTTGAGCTGTCCTGGTCTTTGGACAGTGCTCTTTTCTTTCTTCTCCTCGTTTTGTTGTGGCCCCCCTCAGTTCCGGCTTGTTTTTCGAAGGCTCTTTTCCTGTTGACATTGGCCTCTGGGGGTCGGGTGGGTGAGCTTCATGCTCTCCTCCGGCGCAGAGGTTTCTGCTCCTTCAGTCGGGGTGATCGTTTTGTTTGTCTGCAGCCTTCTTCTTTTCTGATGAAGAATGAGACTGCTGCGTTCCGGAGGGGCCCTTGGGTTGATGCTTGGTTGGTTCGGTCGGGGGTTCATCATGTTTTGTGTATTTTGTGGCTCTCCGCCGTTATTTGCGCGCCACGGCTTCTGTGTCCGTGGATGCGCTGTGGGTTGATCCGGCTCCCCCCCCCAGAAATATATATGATGTACAACCAAAACTTAAGAAACAAATCTGGCTACCCTCCAACAAAGAATGAACACTCCAGCCTCATGACAAATCAAAACAATGTGCTGTGAATCAGTGACATCACAGGGTAGATGGCACTAGAGTGGTGGACCAAGTGGCTGCCTGTACAAAATATATCTTACCTGAATGTTACTTGAAATATTACCGACACTTAACAACTTCGGAAATACCAGAGCCCCACATTTAAAGACCTGGGTACAGCCCCGTATAGGCCGTTAAATCGAGTGGATACCACCGAGACGAAACCGGGGGAAAGAGGTACAGGTAACCCCACCTTGACCAGACCTGCTTGAAGGCATCAACCCCGACAGCCTCATAGTCTGGGAAGGGCACCATATATAACAGGAGACGCCCCGACCATGCCGATGGTCGAGGCGAAGAGGTCCACCTCCGGGAGCCCGTACGTCCGGCAGAGGTAACTGAACAAGTCAGTGTCGACCGTCCATTCCATGGACAGGGGAATGAACAAACACGCCATTCGCCAAGATGTTGGACACCCCCCCGACCATGAACGGCCAGGAGAGCCAAACCCCAAGACCTCAGCAGACAAGTCATCCGAAGCGACCAGCCCCAAAGAGCCAAGGACCGCATCGAACCCTCCGAATCGACATCCACACTGCAGTGAACTCCCGTATCGTGCCGTGGGCCTGACAGAAGAACGGACCCCCACTGTTCCTGGCCAGCCTGATGAGCACTGGTCACAAAGCCCCAGCCAAGAGATGACGCGTCCGTGAACACATTTAGCGAGGGCTTGGGTAGGCACCAAGGCACTGAACCCCGAAAAACTTGAAAAGGAAGCCGGCTATGCAGCAGCCGACACGAGGCCTCAGAGGCCGAACCCAGCAATCGCGAGAGAGGCGGAAGGGACGCTCCCGTAGGATCAGAACAGCTGACAAAGCCAAACCCAACTTGATGGGTAGACTATTATGGCAAAGTTCAGGCTCCTGCACAAACCTTCAAGAAACTGCCGTGTGATCTGGGAGGCCCCCAGAAACAGGCAAAGGCAGGACCAGGAGGTAGACCCCAAGGTGATGTGGAAGTTGGCCCCAAGCCTTAAGGGCAGTACCTACAGGGCACCTAGGGAAGACGACCCTAGGCACATGCAGCCCGAGTATTTGTGAAATTACTCCTGGCTCGTGCACCCCAAGTAGACAGGTGTGTGCACCCTCCACACCACAAGGCACAGAACTGGAAAAACACAGGAGCCTCAGGTGCACGACCTTGCCAGTTCCCATCAGTCACAAAACTAGGGATTTGGATAGCCGGCACGGGGGTCTGGGGCTCCTCCCTTCCCCCTCCCGGGGAGGGGGGGGGGGGATGCGCAGACAGCGTCGTGGTGACGTCATGCTCGTCTGCTCGTTTTCATTTGGGGAGTTCTGTCCAATAGTTCAGCTTTCAGTAGCAATATTTTAACCAAAATAGGGGGTTTGTTTTGGGGGTGCTTACCTTTCTGGGTGCCTGACCCAGTCGATTGCAGACAGAATGCTTCCAACTACACGGGGGTTTCAATAGGCCATTGCTCCTTGTGCCTCTCTGAGGGGGCCAGGTTCTGGCTCGTAGTCCCAGGTAGGCCTAAAACTCTATGTGCATTGACTGATGCCAGGGTCTAATACATTCATATCAGCCCAGTTAGCTCCAGGAAGCCGACACGGCTCCCCTGAGAAAACCTGTTATCCTGGCAAGATAGCTCGAATCCAGTAACTGTTAAGCATCTTTAAATGGTGTTGCAAGACTGCTATAGTCCTTATAGGATTGGTATCATATAATGAAACTAATTAATAATAAATAAATACTAATAATAATAATAATAATAATTCTTTCTTAAGAATGTGCATACAGAGAACATAAGAAAAAGGTACAATTGTAGGTACAGGGGTTGCACGATAAATAAAGCTGCTACCGTACTAGCAAAGTGTTTCGGGCAAAACTTACAGTAGACCAGATAAAAATTACAGTACTTATAGGTATAATGGTGTAAACACTTAATACTAATTGAAAAGTAAGCTAATATATGTGGGACGTTCAAGAAATATAAATATATAATACAATATAAGAGTGATACTTATATCACCCTTATATTGATGACACAAATTGAATTATAATATTTTGGAATCTCTAGTTTATTAACAATACAGAAGTAGGTTTTAGCAGTACTGTATTAATAACAAAGGAAATACAAAGATATATTTAAGTAAATCCACCAAAACATAACACAGTAAATTAGTAAAATTGAAAGATTTAATGAGGTGAACACTTAAATATAAGCAAGTAATGTATGACTTACGTACACAAACAAAAATAGATACATTAATTAGATGACACAATGAAGAAAGGTACACATTTCAGTAAGTAACATTTAAGACTCAAAAATTATTTTTTCAATGGTAAGTGTAATCATTTGCATGATATTTAAGTTAATATTTTTTAATCTGTTGTATAAACTGGCCGAGAGTCATACAGCTTTTAATTACATTTGGGAAGCCATTCCTACAATTTGGGATCCTTGATTTGCTTAACATTTCTGCTTTGGTCGATTTTCACTCTAAGAAATATCAAAAAGATATTTGTTTCCTGAGTGATGCCCATTGGCTCTATTATAGCCCTCTAGGAAGCACTTACGGTCAGGATTAGCACTGCTTTTACAGATATAGACTACACTTTAGGGTATGTGCGATGACTTGCTATTAAACATGTTCAAAGATTCCAGTATGGGAGCAGAATGGTGTCTGGGACTAGAGTTTGTTATTGTTCTGATTTATGTTGAGTAATTATGCATAGGAGGTAATTAAAGGCTGTAGATCCTTAGGCTATGATCTTAATGGGTACAGTATCAATATACCTTGGAATAACGATAAAGAATAATAAAGGCCAGAAATTATATTCGTCAAAATAAAGTACACTTTTAAGAGCTTTTTCAGGATTAATAGCCTTTCCATAAATACAGTACAGTATACAGGAACAGGTATTGTACAGTACTAACCTGAATCTACCAATACTTTTTCTCTATGTTTTCTGAACTGGTTGCCAGCTACTGTTCCCCTGGAATTATTTGTCAAACTAAGTAATGATTAGAATAAAGAACAATGTTTATATCTAATAAAATCTACATAAACATTATCTTTCATGGATCAAGTTGCTGAGCAAAGGCTAAAAAGTCAGAAAATATTTTTCATGAATAAACATATAACTGAAATACAGTGGTACCTCAGCTTACGAGCTCCCCTGGTTACGAGTTTTTTGGGTTACGAGCAGGATTTGCTCGGAAAATTTGTATCAGGATACGAGGGTGTTGATATGTGTACGGGCCAACCTAGCGCGTGGTGGTATAGCGATCGCCGCTCAGTTTACCAGTGCCTCACGCCCAGTGACTATCCCGGCTGAATTCTTCACAACGATTTGCCATTTATTTTTGGATTTTTTGCTATTTGAGCATAAAATTTGTTGTTATATATATCGCATTGGGTCCCAAGAAAGCCAGTGATAAAGTTCAAGGCAAGAAATCGCATGTGAGGATGACAATAGAGAAAAAGCAAGATATCATTCGGAAGCATGAAAGTGGTACACATGTTGTTGAACTTTGTAGGGAGTACAACAAATCCACGTCAACGATATGCACTATACTTGCCAAGAAAAAGGACATTTTGAGTGCTAAAGTGGCAAAAGGAGTTTCAACAATCAAGAAACAAAGACCACAAATACTTGAGGAAGTGGAAAAGTTGTTATTAATTTGGATACACAACAAGGATTTAGCAGGTGATATTGTTTCAGAGGCCATCATTTGTGAGAAAGCCAGGGTATTGCACGAAGACCTTCTAAAGAAAACCCCTGGAACGAGTGCAGATATGAAAGACTTTAAGGCAAGCAGGGGATGGTTGGAGAAATTTAGAAAAAGAAGTGGTATTCATAGTGTTGTAAGGCATGAGGAGGCTGCCAGCTCAGACAAACCAGCGGCTGAAAGATTTATTGAAGAATTTAAAGAGTTTGCAGGAGGCTGAGGGATACCTACCGCAACAGGTGTTTAATTGTGATGAGACAGGACTGTTCTGGAAAAGATTGCCTAAGAGGACATACATTACCGAGGAAAAATCATTGCCCGGACACAAGCCTATGAAAGATAGGTTTACGCTTGTGCTGTGTTCAATTGCAAGTGGCGATTTGAAAATAAAACCCTTGCTAGTATATCATTCTGAAAATCCAACGGTATTCAAACAGTATAAAGTGCAGAAAAACCAAATGAGTGTGATGTGGAGGGCTAATAATAAGGCATGAGTGACTAGGATTTTTTTTCGGAGTGGGTGAATGAAGTGGTGTGCCCTGCCATAGAAAAATATTTGCAGGAAAAACATTTGCCACTCAAGCCCCTGCTTCTCCTCGATAATGCTCCTGCTCATCCTCCAGGCTTGGAAGATGAATTGTTGCACAGATACAGTAAATTTCTCACAGTAAAGTTCCTTCCTCCTACCTAACACCACTCCTCTAATTCAGCCTATGGACCAGAAAATCATAACGAATTTTAAGAAACTTCATGAAAGGGCACTTTTCAGGAAATGTTTTGAAGTGACTGAAGCCACAAAACTCGCCCTCAAAGAGTTCTGGAAACACAATTTTAACATTTGTAGTGCTTTAAAACTCGTTGACAAAGCCTGGCAAGAAGTACCTCAAAGAATACGTCATACGTCAGGCTGCGAGCAGCCGCGTCCAACAGCCTAGTTGATCAGTCCGGCAACCAGGAGGCCTGGTCGACGACCGGGCCGCGGGGACGCTAAGCCCCGGAAGCACCTCAAGGTAACCTCAAGGGAAGAACCCTGATCTCTGGCTGGAGAAAATTGTGGCCTGAATGTGTGACAGAACTAGACTTTGAGGGGTTTGAGCCTGTAAATGATGTGCCTATTGTTGAGGAAATTGTTACTCTGGGCCGGCAAATGGGCTTGGAATTGGATGGTGATGATGTGGAGGAGTTGGTGGAAGCACACAATGAAGAACTGACCACCGAAGAACTCCAAGCTCTTCAAAAGGAACAGCAAGAAGACACAACTGAGAATGTTTCTCTAGTGGAGGAGGATGAGGCAGCAACGAATGTCCCTTCTGCAGCCATTAAGAAGTAGTGTCAGATGTGGGAAGAGATGCAAACTTTTATTGAAACGACTCATCCAGAGAAAGCTGTAGTAGGCCATTGCATTAATCTTTTCAATGACAATGTGATGCCTCACTACAGAGACATCTTGCAAAAAATGGAAAAACAATCTTCCATGGACAGATTTGTTGTGAGTTGTGAGAAAATCGAGCAGTGAGCTACAACCAGGAACTAGTGGTATGCAAGCAAAACATGCCAGAGAGTGCACCCCAGAGAGGTCCTCACTGCCTGATGTTATAATGGAGGGGGACTCCCCTTCCAAACAGTAACACCTCTCCTCCTCCTCCTCACCATCTTCCATATGCCAACAGCAGTCATCAACAAGGGTAAGTAATAACTTGAACATAGTTTTGTAGTGTATATTTCGATGAATTAGGTATAAAATTTAGTTTAAAGTGAGTTTTTGGGTAGTCAGAAACGGATTAATTCATTTCCCATTATTTCTTATGGGAAAAATAGCTTCGGTTTACGAGTTTTCGGCTTACGAGCCGTCTCCAGGAACATATTAAACTCTTAAACCGAGGTACCCCCTGTACTATATATTATACAATACATACAATATAAATGTAGCAGCAACTCCCAGCCTGCTAATGATTTTTGAAGACAGATGGATCATGATCCAAGATTGTGCATTCTAACAGCAGAGAAATAAAACTTGCTAGCTCACTCATGAGCCTGTCTCTGAAATAAAATACTGAAAAAATAAAACATTGAAAATCTCATTAAATAGAAATATAAAATACAGTACAGATAAAATTTGTTTGTTTTAAGAAATGTACAAATCTTCACTGCATTAAGCAGTGAAGTGGTGGAGGCAGACTTCATTCAGTTTCAAATACAGTATATCAAAATCAAATCAAATATTTATTCAGGTAAAGTACATACATACAAGGTGAGATACAAAACGCTGATGGATTTATAGATATGACAGAGCCCAAAAGGATCGGAAACCTGTACATACATAACTGACGGTTGAGAGGGGGAGGACCATTGAGCCCAAGCTTAACTAGGAAGAGTACAGGTAGTGGAGAGAGGTAGCTGCAGGGGGAACACACCCGCCTGACGCAACACCTCACTGTGTTCTGTTGTTGTTGACACTCAGCTGGAAGTCACAACTCACTTCGTACATGAGACATTTACGTACGTACACGTATTTTAAAACTCCTTATCTAACGCACGACATATAATAAGAAAGTGTCATACATATTTCTAGTGTTGATTTATATTATACCAAATATATATAGTTAGTAGGATTAAATTTTATCGGCGAAATAATGAGATCGAAAGTTAAAGTACGAAACGAGATCCTACCAGCTGATCGGCACTCTTGCATAAATGTACTAGCTCTATCTATTAACCCAACAAACTTTGTAAAATCTCTTTATGTATGTACCTTACATAAATAAAAATTATTATTATTATATTATTATTATTATTAAGAGGCTCGTTGGGTTGTTATCTCTCCGCCGTGAACGAGGCGCGCCTCGCCGCCCCAGCAGACGCCTCCTGGCCGCGGTCCGAGCAACATGCTGCCCGTTGGAGCGGATACAAGACACTCCGTACATTGACAACATCGCACACTAATATTTTTACCACTTCGGACATCAGCTTTCGACGTTTCGCATATGTGTACGTGTTCCATATTAAAACGACAATATCATGCTATTAACAATTAAAATCTTCTACTTAACAGGCATATAGTTATTAAATGAAGTTTAGTGATGTAATAGACATAATCCGGAGTTGGTAAGGACGCCGCCCGCCAGCGTAAACACAACACACCCGAATGCCCACAAACACGATACAACGCACAAAACACAACACTTCTGTCAGTTTTTGGATAAACTCCTTTTATATTTATTATGTGAGAGTTATACATGTATAAAATGATAACTATTATAGGTAAGCGCCTAATATTTAATATTAATAAAAAAGAAGTCAGAAGCCACACGCCTGTCTGTACATGTCTTTTGTGTAAAAGTATTGTGGGCGCTCATGTACTTGTGCGCTAGCTGGCGTTCACAACTGTTCTCGCCTACAAGCATTAGAATTAAACAAACGAATTTATTTTTTCATTTATATACAAGAAGAGAAGGCTACCCTTGAGTCTGTAATATTCATCTGATCACTGGTCTCCCATTTGGTCCTCATTGCTTTATCTTACTATTATTGAATGTCAATAACCGTATTATGCAATTTTAATTTCTTTCTTTATTATGCACCCCATACCCATCCCGTGGGCGGTGGTGTAAAGGATTACAGAGGCACATAATCGGTTCAGGAACTGAACCCTCTAGTTCGTTTAGCTAAGCAAATAACAATGTTTGACGCTAGTTACAAAATTATTAATGTTGTATACACATGTACACACACTCATACATACATGTACATATATATATATATATATATATATATATATATATATATATATATATATATATATATATATATATATATATATATATATGTATATATATATATATATATATATATATATATATATATATATATATATATATATATGTGTGTATATATATATATATATATATATATATATATATATATATATATATATATATATATATATATATATATATAATTATACCAGTATAATCTAATAATATATACTGGTCTAATAAAATAATTAGACCAGTTAATACTCTCACTCGTTGTGTTAGGATATGTTAGCTTGATAAAACTGACTGTTCATTGTTGAGAAATGTGTTAACAAACAATATATCTGACTTATCAAGACTGTAGCTTGCTTAGCAAAAGGAACTTTGTTTAAATTTGGGTTCAGTTTAACTACCGCTCAATGGATGAGTAATTGAGGGCATAATAAAGGAACTAAGCTGATAAAATGAAAGATGGGAAAACAACATTAGAGAGATAAACTCGAGAGATGTTTTCATGTTAACCCGAAAATTATTTGAGGAGCAAGACAGACTGCGGGTCAGGCAATTGGTCCCCATGCTATCGTGATGGGGGATCAGCCATTATACGTGTTAATGACTCTTGTATAGTTTTATTTATTTATTTATATATATACAAGAAGGTACATTGGGTTTGTGAGAATACATTGGATAGTACAGTATTTACATTCTTGTAAAGCCACTAGTACGCACAGCATTTCGGGCAGGTCCTTAATCTAGCAGATAATTTTAAGTAGGTAATTTCAATCAGAATTGATAAATGATAAAGATACATTACAAGAGAAAAATGAGATGAGAGAGATAAGTAGGTATATTAAAGCATATTGTTATATTAAAGCTCTGATTGATTACATTGACAGCTTGATTAGTAATTTAAACAAGGTTAATAGACACCATAGTTGTGTAGTTAAGGACAACAGGGTAAAGGGGTAATGGGCATTGTGGTTGATTGTTCTACCTGGGAATCCTCCACTGATTTATATCTTATGTATGTATGTACTAATCTAGTTGTGGTTGCGGGGGTTGAACTTTGGCTCTTTGGTCCCGCCTCTCAACCATCAATCAACTGATGTACAGATTCCTGAGCCTACTGGGCTCTGTCATATCTACATTTGAACCTGTGTATGGAGTCAGCCTCCACCACATTACTGCCTAATGCATTTCATTTATTAACTACTCTGACACTGAAAAGTTCTTTCTATAATCTCTCTGTGGCACATTTGGGTACTCAGCTTCCACCTGTGTCCCCTTGTGCGTGTACCACATGTGTTAAATAAATGTATGTATGTATGTATGTATGTATGTATGTATGTATGTATGTATGTATGTATGTATGTATGTATGTAAGGAGAGAGAGAGAGAGAGAGAGAGAGAGAGAGAGAGAGAGAGAGAGAGAGAGAGAGAGAGAGAGAGGAGAGAAAGAGAGAGGAGAGAGAGAAAGAAAGAGATGAAGACCGAGACAGAGAAATAGATATAGACAGAGTCAGGGAGAGAATGTTAGACACAGAGACGGATAGATAAGGATATGCAAAGTCAGTGAGAGAATGACAGAGATAGAGCGAGGAAAGAGACAGAGAGATAGGCTGACACAGAGAATGGCAGAAACGAGGAGAGGCAGAGACAGAGGGACAGGGACAGGAGCAGAGGGACAGGGACAGACGGACAGGGCCAGAGGAGGGACGGGGGAACAGAGGGAGGGCAGTGGGACAGGGAGGGAGACAGGGACAGAGAGGGGGACATGGACAGAGAGGGGGACATGGACAGAGACAGAGGGACAGGAACACAGGGACAGAGACAGAGGGACAGGGTCAGAGAGGGGGGACCGGGGGACAGAGGGAGGAGAGGGGGCAGGAGACCAAGAGAGAGGGGACAGAGGAGAGACAGGGGATAGAAAGAGTGGGCAGGGGGACAAAGGGAGGGACAGGGACAGACAGAGAAGGACAGGGACAGAAAGGGCGGACATGGGGACAGAAAGGGTGACAGAGAGAGGGACAGGGGGCAGAGATAGGGACAGGGGAAGAGAGACAGGGACAAGAGGACAGAGATGGATAGGGGGACTGGAGGAAAGGGAAGGGGACAGAGATGGATAGGGGGACTGGAGGAAAGGGAAGGGGACAGATGATGGACAGCGGACAGAAAGAGTGGGCAGGGGGACAGAGAGATGGACAGGGGGACATAAAGGAATAGGGGGACAGAGAGTGACAGGGGGACAGAGAGAGGAACAGGAGGACAGAGAAGAACAGAGGGACAGAGAGAGACGGACAATGGGATAGAGAGGGACAGGGATCAGAGAGATGGAAAGGGGGGAGAGGGGGACAGGGGACAGAGAGGGGGGAAAGGGATCGGGGACAGAGGACAGAAAATGTGGGCAAGGGGACAAAGTGAGGGACAGGGGACAAAGATGGACAGGGGGACAAAGATGGACAGGGGGACAAAGATGGACAGGGGGACAAAGATGGACAGGGGGACAAAGATGGACATGAGGGACAGGAGGAAAGGGGGAAGATGTATGAGGGGGAATGTTTGCGGAAGATGAAGAAGGGGTATTTAGAACGGTAAGTTAGAGAGGGGGCAACTAAGGCGCATCATTGAAAAGCAAATGAGCATCATTGTAATAGCAGGAGCCACGCACATCTTCAGCCTGCGTTGTTGAGACATTGTCAATTAAGCGGTGTCCAATAACAGCATCTTCGGTATTTAAGCGATACCTTAAAAAATACTGGAAATATTGAAAGATATTAATCCAGATATTAATCCCCTTGTGCAACGCACACAAGAGGCAATCAGCTTCTAGCTCTACAAGCGGCAATATAAAATAGAGAATATGCGATTGTTTTCACTCATAGTGTAATAAACCCACGGACCCACCCACCCGCTGAAGCCGTAAATACCAAAACATTACTTCCGTTTAAAATTAAGCCGGAATAATCCTCAGGTATGTGGAGGATGTGGGAGGCCTTTGATCAACCGCCGACTTCCTGCCCCGTCGACGGGGCCATCAGCCCTCAGCCAAATTCATGTGAAACATGTATGTGTGTGTATTAAATATTTTAATTTATTATTTCCAAGATTTAGCTGTTAGCTCTTGGACCCCACCTTTCTAAGCGTCGGTTGTCTAATGTACCGACTCTCGGCCTCTTTTCCTCCATCATATCTAAACAACATATATTTTTATCTAACACACACACACATCCCCAAGATGCAGCCTTTAGCAGCTTCCTGACTTTCAGGTTCCTATTTACTGCAAGGTGAATAGAGGCATTAGTGTGTGTATGTTTGTGTGTGTGTGTGTGTGCGTGTGTGTGTGTGTGTGCGTGTGTACGTGTGTGTGTGTGTGTACGTGTGTGTGTTTGTGTGTATACTCACCTAGTTGTGGTTGCGGGGTTTGAGCTCTGGCTCTTTGGTCCCACCTCTCAACTGGCAATCAACTGATGTACAGATTCCTGAGCCTACTGGGCTCTATCATATTTGCATTTGAAACTGTGTATGGAGTCAGCCTCCACCACATCGCTGCCTAATGCATTCCATCTATTAACTACTCTGACACTGAAAAAGTTCTTTCTAACATCCCAGTGGCTCATTTGGGTACTAAGTTTCCACCTGTGTCCCCTTGTTCGCCTACCACCCGTGTTAAACAGTTTATCTTTATGTACCCTATCAATTGCTCTGAGAATTTTGTAAGTAGTGATCATGTCTGCCCTTACTCTTCTGTCTTCCAGTGTCATGAGGTGCATTTCTCGCAGCCTGTCCCCGTAACTCATGCCTCTTAGTCCTGGGACTAGCCTATTGGCATACCACTACACTTTTTCAAGCTTCGTCTTGTGCTTGACAAGGTGTGTGTGTACGTGTGTAACACACACGTACTTATGTGGTACGTGTGTACTACATAATTGTAAAGCGTTTGCTGAATTAGAAAAGTCGGCTAGCATTCCACCCTTAACGACACAATTAACTCATTACATAAAAAAATACGTGACTGTGCAACAGTGTGTGTGAATTGGGGAACTGGTGTGCATTCAGACGACTGGTGAGGACCAACAATGACGTAGAAGGATGGCACCAGCGTCTGAATCAAAGGGCAGTGAGGGACAACTTGGCTTTATATATTTTAATCCCCCTTACTGTACCGTGAGGCGTCCCTGGTAACCTTGCAATACCAACTGGTTTCTGATCAAAAGCTAAAGTCCAGGCGCCGCAAGGGCAATAAAGAGAAACAGGAACATTTGTGGAAGCTTTGGGACCGTTACGAGGAAAAACAGATAAGCACCTCAAGGAATGTTCGCGTTTTATCCCAGGAAGTGCCTGAACTAGAATTAGAAACAGCAGTCTGTTTACTGGTTGTTATTTTACTTAAGTTAGTTGTAAATGATAATGTAAAAATAGCCACTGAGAAATGATGAGTTGCCCAAGACTTTTGCTCGTAAAGAGGGAATTGATTACAAACTTGGACTGCCTTTGAGCAGCAATATCCCAGGAACATCAACTACTTGAGACGCCTCGGAGACTTGAGGCAAAGTGAAATTTACACCAGTTACTCCATCTATCATCATTCTATTATGCAGGAAGAACCGCACGTCTATGGGTCATCCAATAATGTTAACAGACTTCTAGATGTTACCACTGCTAGGCTTAGGTTCGGCTACAATTACCTCTGGGAGTTTGTACCATCTGCTGATGTAGATTTGACTAAATGTAAACTCTGTCAGCAGAACTATTCGCATACTTTGCGTCATTATATAATGGAATGTGAAAAAATCGCGGAATTTAGAGATAACACCATCAATAGTGTCCAAGAAATGTGTAAGTACGTCATTCATAATGATGTGCTGCTCGAAATCTTAGCGAAGTATCCAAAATTTGCTTACTGTAGGTAATGCATGCACATGACTGTAAAGCTGCCGCCCAGTTGGGTGGGTGTGGAGCACATGACTGTAAAGCTGGCGCCCAGTTGGGTGGGTGTGGAGCACATGACTGTAAAGCTGCCGCCCAGTTGGGTGGGTGTGGAGCACATGACTGTAAAGCTGCCGCCCAGTTGGGTGGGTGTGGAGCAAGACTAGTAACTGTGTGACTCACCATAGATGTAAAGTGCCTTGTATAGTGACTGTTGTGAGCCTCTTGTTGTGCCCGAAACGCATTGCGTAATAGTGGCTTTAGGCATTGTATGTACTAGCTCTATCTATATATCAATCCATTAATGTAACATCACTTGTATGTATATACCTTACCTGAATAAACATCTGAATCTGAATCTGAATCTGAATCTTGTTGATCACTTGTGACACAACGATTATTGATGTGTGTATTTGTGTAGGTGATTAGATATGTATGTGTATGTATATATGTACATGTATGTATGTGAGTGTGTACATGTATATATAATAATAATTTTGTAACTAGCGTCACAAATTGTTATTTGCTTAGCTAAACGAACTAGAGGGTTCAGTTCCTGAACCGATTATGTGCCTCTGTAATCCTTTACACCACCGCCCACGGGATGGGTATGGGGTGCATAATAAAGAAAGAAATTGAATTGAATTGGTCTGATTAAGACTTTATGACCATGTAATCTATGTTTTGCTCCACTACTTACTGGTTGAGTATGGGGTGCATAACAAATAATAGCCTCCTTCGGGGGCGCCTTGTTTCTAAACGTGTTAGTCTTAAATCCTTTAATCTCAAATCTTGCTACAATGTACCTCTTACTATATGTTATGTACTCTCGCAACCCAATGTACCTTCTTGTATATAAATAAATAGATTTCAACTGTAAGGGGGTATGGTTTGCACCTTGTTATTCTAATAATGGATAAATAATTCTAATAATGGAAGCGCTAATTATATGAACAAGTGCCATGTATTTATTCAGATGAGAACAACAGCGAACACAAACCAGCGCATATACGAACGGAATGGTTTGTATGTACAAACTTCTCAGTGAACGAAGTTGTTTCTAGCCCGGTATCCGAAATTGCAGTATACGACTTGACCAGTCCCCGTTGGGGATCCCTGACTGCCGGTAGGTACCTCTGTATCTACTAGTTTGACTTTGATTTTTTTTTTATAATTCACTGTGTTTAGGGGGTTAGGTCTAAGTGTATAAGACCTAAGGTTGTTGTGGTATCAGATTTAGCTACTGAACGAGCTATGGTGAGCCCGTGACACCTAAGGTTAGGTCCAGTGTATATATGTATGTCATTCATTCCCCACAACAAGGTGCCTGTTTACTGGTAGATGAACAGGCCAATTAAGTGATATGAATACACAGCCGATGATTTCGGGGCTTAGTGTCCCCGCGGCCCGGTCCTCGACCAGGCCTCCACCCACCAGGAAGTAGCCCGTAGCAGCTGTCTAACTCCCAGGTAACTATTTACTGCTAGGTAACAGGGGCGTCAGGGTGAAAGAAACAATTTGGCCATTTGTCTCTGCCTCCACTGGGGATCGAACCTGGAACCTCAGGACTATGAATCTGAAGCACTGTCCACGCAGCTGCCCCTACCTGGTCGGGATTCGAACCCAAAATTCCAGATTGTAAGTCTAGGACGAACCCGACTGTACTGCCGGGACTCAAAAATGTTTTTAATAAGCTACATAGATATCGGTCTCAAATTAGGACAAATGGTGGGGGATGCAGTTAGGTTTCATAACCCTGCTAATTTGTCCTCTAGATAGTATTAGCCCTCTGGTAAATTCAGGTGCCGCACACAAGGTCCTGTCCATGCATGTTGCATGCATGGAAATTGACAGATGGTGTATTCCACATTTAGGCTTTGAGAAATCTGCCAGATGTATGTGTGTCCCAGGTGTATTCTGGTCACTATAACATGACATTGCCGAGTTCTTGTAACCTGTGTAAAGCTTGGAGCTGGAGTTCTTGGACCTGCGTAAAGCTTTCGACACTGTCAACCACCAAAACCTTCTTCTTAAATAACATCATTATGGAGTCAGAGGACACTCCCTGCAATACCTCAAATCCTACCTTACTGACAGGCTCCAATATGTTTCTGTGAATAATACAATTTCTCCCACCCTACCCATCAACATTGGTGTTCCTCAGGGCAGCATACTTGGCCCTCTCCTCTTTCTCATCTACATTAATGACCTTCCAAATGCCTCCCAACACCTCAAACCAATTCTATTTGCTGACGACACAACCTTCATTTACTCCAGTCCTGACCCCCTTGCTCTAAATGCCACAGTAAATACTGAGCTAAATAAAGTCCATCTTTGGCTAACTGCCAACAAACTCACCCTTAACATTGACAAAACTTTCTATATTCTGTTTGGCAATAAATCCTCTAATCAAATAAATCTCAAAATAAACAATACCCAAATTTGTAACAAATTAGATGGCAAATTCCTTGGCATTCTCATTGACCACAAGCTGAATTTCCAGGGACACATTCTAAATATATCAAAAAGTTTCAAAAACTGTGGGCATTCTTTCTAAGATCAGATATTATGTACCACGCCCTGCCCTGGTGACTATTACTCCCTTATCTATCCATATCTCAACTATGGTATTTGTGCTTAGGGCTCTACTACCCAAAATCACTTACGTCCTCTAATTACTCAACACAAAGCTGCTATTAGGACAATATCCAACTCTGGCCCCAGACATCACTCGGTACCCCTACTCAAATCTCTGAATATGTTAGACATTAAGTCATTGCACATTCTCTCATGTGTATTATACATATATAAAATGCTAAACTATAATGCCAATCCTGATCTTAAAAGCTTCATAGAAGGTTGTAACAGAACCCATGAGCACTACACCAGAAATGAATAGTTTTGATATTCCTAGAGTATGACTTAATCAAACTAGAAATGCTCTACTAATCAAGGGGCCCAGAATGTGGAATGACCTTCCCACCCATGTTAAAGACTGTACCTCTCTCAACCAGTATAAGATAAAAACTAAACACTACCTAATAAATTCCATGTAACCTACCTTACCCCTCTATTGTCAACCTATGTCTGTTATTTTTTTTTTTAATGAACACTGTCAACCTATTGTATTTGTGCTGCTTTTCAGTCATGTTCCCCCCTTTTTTTTTTTATCTTGTATTTGTTCTCAGCACATTCTTTATGCTCAATTAGTATTAAGTTCTAGATATTAATGTTTTTCCTGCCCGAAACGCATTGCGTAATAGTGGCTTTAGGCATTGTATGTACTAGCTCTATCTATATATTGATCCATTAATGTAACATCACTTGTATGTATGTACCTTACCTGAATAAACATATATTTATTTGTTAAATTAGTTCTATATATTGACAATTGACAGATTAAAGTAGTAACTTAATGAAACCCCCATATCAATTTCTACTAGTGGTTTTCTACAGGGCTGTCTATGCTAGCATATCAGTGTCATCCCTTGAGGTAACACTATGTATAACAGGCAGGACAGAGTAAATATAAAGTGATTAAACCACATAACACTTAATGAAGCCCGACCAAGAGGCCTGAAAGACATAATGGTAAATCCTAGCCAAATTAAACGGAAATTAATCAGGCGTGCAGAAAATACCTAGACTGGGGAAAAACCTGATATGACAATGGATGATAAATTTAACCCCAGGGCGTGAGGCCGTGCCGCCAAGGAAAGGAGACAAGTATTTCCTAACTTAAAGGTAGGGCTTACTAGCACGTAGACTGGCTGTAAAGGCAAAGTATTAGCTGCAAACAGCGGAACACTTGGGGACCGGCGCTGCAACCCCCCCCCCTCCCCTTTTTGCAGCGGGAGTAGAAACAGGAGGGACAACTGGCGTAATGCATGACAGGGAAAGCAGACCCTTGCAGGAGGGGAGGCGGGCTGGAGTTTAGTGCAGCGGACCGGGGCAGGTCTGCGTTTCTCCCGGCTATTTACAGTATATGCCACCCAGTACCCCCTCACACTGCGCCTGCGGATCGCTCAGTGCACTTGTCTCTTTCCCCCTCCCCCCTCAGAAATATCGCTTTTTGTGCAAAAAGCAGTGGTCATTTCATTAGCAGCTAAAACATTCATTGTATATCACTATTTTCTGGGTCGTACTACTGTACTGTTCAGTGCCAGGAGTGCACTCTGCGAGTCACAGTAAGCAAGTCCACTGCCATTCTTAAGTTTTTTTTTCTACCACAGGTGTGGCCACACATTTACAATGCTAACCAGCATATATACATTTTCTTCTGTCCTCCATGGACAGGGTTAGAGATGTGTTAAACATGTAGTTCAGGTGAACAATCGACCACAGATGATTCAGTGCTTTTAAAATGCTAAGCTAACCTCAACCACAGATGATTCAGTGCTTTTAAAATGCTAATCTAACCTACATACGTAAATACATATACAGATTTACGTATGCCCTACATAGTGCTCGATGTGTCTTTTATATAGTGTCATTAATGTGCATTTACAAAGGTGAAATGTAATTCTGATCAGCTTCCATATATATATACTATATACACACATACATACACACACATACGTACATATACACACATGCATTCACATTTCTTTTACTGACAGGGTGAGATAGCTGATAAACTAGTGTGCAATTAGGCACTAATCACTGAAGGTGGTTAAGGTGCTTTTACAAGCTCAGGTTATATAGTTACATCACATACATTGTATAATTGATACATTACATGGTTAATCTTGGCTACAAGTCCAATATATCAGTGTTCCAGTACTCGTATAGTAATTACACAGTTGAGCATACCTTAGCCCAGGAGGGCGAAAGTTGGTCAATATGGGACATTTTACAATATAATTTTCAAGAGTGTATGTTTTCTTTCACAAAGTTCACACATTGTGTACAGTACTCGACAATTGGGTTTTGAGGAAGCTGCCAGATACGTTTATATCCCAGGCGTATTCTGGCCACTATAACATCACATTGCCGGGTTCCTGTTCTATTACATATAGTCTCCGTGGTGTAGTGGTAAGACATTCGCCTGGCGTTCCGCGAGCGCTATGTCATGAGTTCGTATCCTGGCCGGGGAGGATTTACTGGGCGCAATTCCTTAACTGTAGCCTCTGTTTAACGCCACAGTAAAATGTGTACTTGGATGAAAAAACGATTCTTCGCGGCAGGGGATCGTATTCCAGGGACCATAGGATTAAGGACTTGCCCGAAACGCTACGCGTACTAGTGGCTGTACAAGAATGTAACAACTCTTGTATATATCTCAAAAAAAAAAAAAAATTAATCCCATATAAAAATGTAGTGGGTGATGGAAATACCACATCGAATGAGGGCACAAGTTTTCTTATGGAGATAAGGGCACATTCCTCGGCCCTAATAGCAAAATCATCGAGCAGACCTTGCATTCTAGGCGCGGAGGCAGCCTGTAAACATACACTATATCGGCATAACAGATGAGCGTGTCTTATTAGTAGTTTATGCATTAGAACGTTAAACTACAAGGGACTGAGGATCCCTCTTGTGGCATTCTCAGTTCAAAGTGTTTGCTCTCTGTGCCATTGAACAAAACATATGCTGTTTGATGACAAATAGCCCTCCATTGATTTCAGTAATTTTCCTTGTATTCCAAGCTCAGTAAGCTGTTCTAGTATGATTTTTTTTATCAGAAGCTGCTGCTAGGTCGATGAAGACTGCTTGAAACTAGCTCATCTGCACCCCATACCCATCTTGTGGGTAGTAGTAGAAAGGGTAAGAGGCACATAATGGGCTTAGGGACTAAAATTTAAATTCAAAATTCAAAAAAATCAAATTTTTATTCAGGTAAGAGTACATACATAGGCAAAGAATTACAAACATAATTACACACAAAATCACAATGTGATGCATGAACAAATCCACAAGGGCCGTGATGAGGATTCGAACCTACGTCAGAGATCATCCCAGACACTGCCTTAATTGACTGAGCTACGACATTGCATTGCTCTTCAACAAGTCACTTGAATGCCAAACCTTTTTAGATATTCTAAAGTGAGAGTAACCCCTGTCCACAAATGTGGTGATCTCACTGATGTTAACTACAAATCTCTATCAATCTTGTCAAATATTTGAAAAACTAATCTACAAGCAGCTTTACTCTTATCTAGCCAAACACAATATACTTGGCTCTTGTCAATATGGCTTCAGACCAAAAAAAACTCGCTAACTATGCAATTATTAGTATGATTAACTTGATACATGATTTTAACTCTTGATAAAAATGAGTTCTGTTGGGTTATTTGTGGACCTGCATAAGGCTTTTGACACTGTCAACCACCAAAACCTTCTTAAATTACTTCATTATGGAGTCATAGGTCACTTCCCTGCAATACCTTAAATCTTACCTTACTGACAGGCTCCAGTATGTTTGTGAATAATTCAATTTCTCCCACCCTACCCATCAACATTGGTGTTCCTCAGGGCAGCATACTTGGCCCTCTCCTCTCATCTACATTAATGACCTTCCAAATGCCTCCCAACACCTCAAACTAATTCTATTTGCCGACGACACAACCTTCATTTACTCCAGTCCTGACCCCCCCCCCCCTTGCTCTAAATGTTGGTGAATACTGAGCTAAATAGTGTCTTTGGCTAACTGCAACAAACTCACCCTCAACATTGACAAAATTTTCTATTTTTTTTGGCAATAAATTCTCAAATCCCATAAATATCAGGATAAACAATACCCAAATTTGTAACAAAGATGGCAAATTCCTTGGCATTCTCATTGACCACAAGCTGAATTTCCAGGGACACATTCTAAATATATGTTTCAAAAACTGTTATCATTCTTTCTAAGATCAGATATTATGTACCTCACCCTGCCCTGGTGATGCTCTATTACTCCCTCATCTATCCTTATCTCAACTATGGTATTTGTGCTTGGGGTTCTACTACCCAAAATCATTTACATCTTACTCAACACAAAGCTGCTAATTAGGACTATATCCAACTCTGGCCCCAGACATCACTTGGTACCCCTACTCAAATCTCTGAATGTTAGATATTAAGTCACTGCACATCCTCTGTGTGTAAAATGCTGAACTGTAATGTCAATCCTGACTTTAAAAGCTTCCTAGAAGGTTGTAACAGAACCCATGAGCACCACACCAGAAACAAATACCTATTTGATATTCAAAGAGTACGACTTAATCAAACTAGAAATGCTCTACAAATCAAGGGACCCAGAAGGTGGAATGACCTTCCCCAATTATGTTACTGTACCTCTCCCAACCTGTTTAAGATAAAAGCAAAGCACTACCTAATTTAACTCCCTGTAACCTACCTTACCCCTAAATGTCAACCCATGTCTATTTTAAACAATACTGTTTGTTGACCAAATTGTATATTTGCCATTTTAATGCCATGTTCCCCCCCTTTATTTTTATTATTTAGCAATACCCTGGCAAGGTATTGCTAACCGGTTTGCCCAGACTGAGTGTGTGTAAAGCTGAATCCCTGCGATGTGTACAATCATGGGGGCCTAGTAGGGGACCATCAGAATAGAGGGAGGACAATGACCGAGGGGGGGGGGGCAGACCCCCACCAGGCAAAACAAAGGAAAAAACCCTGCAGAAGCACGTCTGTTTTTTTTGTACATTTCATTTAGGTCCGTGATGCTGTTTTTATAGATTTCACACATACTGAATGTAATGCAGTATTCAAATCATCCTGAAAAAGAAAATGGTACTCTCATAATTAACCACTGAACTGCAGAGCCCCCTTTAAGGCACACAATCGCAGAGTACCATATGGCATTTTTAGTTAAAGGGAATGATTCAAAATTCCCGTGGCTACATGGGGTTCACATCCTGTGGCTCGGGACTCCAGTAAATGGATGCCATCTGGAAAAAAGGACTCGGTGCCGGCACCATTGCTGGCTGGCCGCACATGGATATTCTTCCCAGAAAAACTTTAAGATTCTGAGCACCCATCAGCTGAAATCATTGCAGTTTTGTGAGGAAGAATACATAAATACTCAGACCCAGGCGATATCTTGTTTGGAAGGAAATAATTTAGATTTAGTCTACAATTGGAGAAACAATGTTGATTACCTGCTGTCCAGCTGACTGGTATTCTGTGCAACCCAGTATGCAGGCAACCCAAACTCTCGTACCGCACTCTAGATGTCCATGATTTTTTTATACTGTATCAATGACCAGGTCACTTAGTCCTGCCCTGAAGGGCGAGATGATTTCCTGTGGGCATTGCCACAAGGGAGCACCATAGGTGTACCGCGCCTTTTCAGGGAAAGGTAGACCAAATGGCTTGTTGGGTGTCCCTGATTCCACCTGGGGGAATCATTCTACGACCTCCATTGGAGGGGAATGAATTTCTTCAGGCCTACGAGTGTCTCGGGCATTAGGTAGGGCAGTGAATTGGCCCTCACTACGCCGAGACATGGGGAAGTCTCAGAAAGAGGCAATGGAGGCAGCTTTCAGATGGAGGGACAGTGGACCGAGGTGCAGCAGGCACAGAAGAAAACTGCTATAGAGGCTTCACCACGTGCTTCTACCAGCAAGACAGGCAGAAATAATGGACCTAGAGCACAGTACCAATCACACACCAGCCAGTGTCAATGTACCTCACCACAGCCCAGCCACAGGACAACAGTATGAGACAGGAGAGAAGTCACTCACACCAGACAGTCAGACTCTGGACATCTTCCAAAATTCAAGATGTGCAGTCAGACCACTTTCCTACAACATTAGTAGTAACGGCAATGGAAAAGGAACCAGAACTCAAACTTTCATCATAGTCAACCTGAAAGGAGAATTAATAATGCCACAAGACCAACAGACTGGAAATTACTTAGAAAAAGTCCTGCAAGGGAAACCTGTGTTTGGAAAAGCTGGACCCTTCACAAAGACGCGCAAGTCGTGCTTTTGGGTTCCAATAATGTCTCGTCCCTATACATGTCATACACATTTCCCAATAGTTCATTTGTCTTATAATATTCTAGACTGTTTTTCTACTTTTAACACTTTCTCTTTTCTTGCATTGAATTTGCTTTTTTTAACCATTTTATCCCCTTAGTTTACATTGGTTTTTAGATTATTTTTCTGTTGAGATGGTGCTCTGTACATCTGAAAGGGGTCGGTTCCAGACTGTTTTTCAACATTTAACACTTATTTCTCCCTTCACAAGGACCTCTAACATCCTCCCTGGCATTTGCGCTCGTCGATGGTGTAATTGAATTTACTGCAGTTACGAAGATTAAATGTCCAATCGGGGACACACACACACACACACACCAGGTGTCTGGAACTTGGTTATCACCTGCACTGGTAAATTAGAAGTGGCCTTGTTGCTAGCCTGCAAGGGGGGGGGGGGAGTCCTGCGAGTGTGTGGTCTCAAGATATCTTCCTTGACTAACTTGAATAATAATAATAATAATAATAATAATAATCTTTATTTAGGTAAGGTACATACATAAAGAGATTTACAAAGTTTGTTGGCTTTATAGATAGAGCTAGTACATACAATGCCTAAAGCCACTATTACGCAAGGCGTTTCGGGCAGGAAAAACATTAATGACTACAGCTTAAAACTAATGGGTAAAAAGAAAAGATGTGATGAGTACATATACAAAATAGAGGTAAAAGAGGGGGGAACATTGTTGAAAAAGCAGCACAAATACAATTACAAATTATTACAGAAAATTACATTCAAACAGCGTTGATTTGAAAAACAAAAAAACAACAAATATACATGGGTTGACAACAGGGGGGTAAGGTGGGTTACATGGAATTTATTAGGTATAGCTTCGTTTTTAACTTAAACTGGTTGAGAGAGGTACAGTCTTTAACATGGTTGGGAAGGTCATTCCACATTCTGGGCCCCTTGATTTGTAGAGCATTTCTGGTTTGATTTAGTCGTACTCTAGGAATATCAAAACTGTATTTATTTCTGGTGTGGTGCTCATGGGTTCTGTTACAACCTTCTATGAAGCTTTTGAGATCAGGATTGGCATTATAGTTTAGCGTTTTATATATGTATAATACACATGAGAGAATGTGCAGTGACTTAATGTCTAACATATTCAGAGATTTGAGTAGGGGTACCGAGTGATGTCTGGGGCCAGAATTGGAAATGAATGAATAGATGGCTCATTGCAGTGCACCATGCACCGAGTCATGCACAGGGCCCTATCTGTTAGCCCTGAATGGAAACTGTTGGGTGTCATTAGGATGCCCACATAATCAGGAATTCTGGTATCATACGGAGGCTGCCGTATGTCCAGGTAAAAGGTAGATATAGAGGAATTAAACATTCATGCCAGTTAGGGAGTACACAGTGAAGGTGTCAGCCATGAGAGGGAGGTGCTAGCGAGGCAAGAGATAAGCTGACCTCTGGGGGGCAATCTTAATAAGTGACGTAGTCGTAACGTGGTCATGACGTCATTCTCCTACCTATCGTGTAACGATCAGTCTTATTGGTTCCAGCACCTTTGCTGCAATGCCACTGGTCAATTGGCAGACCTGGTGTTTGTGCCCCGAGGTAGCATTAAAGAGCGTTCTCGTGAGGAAGTCTGTACATGGAGGTTGTCCAGTCTATCGGCCAATAGACAGAACACCGTTCATTCCTCACCGTCAGTTAAACTTTCTGCTCAATATACAATATACAGTACTAGCGCTCGCCCGGAATTGCGATCAAGAATATGTTTAGAAAACTAGTGATGGTCTCTGAATCACCAGACCAAAAGAGACTGGTATTGGGGTAACCCCTGGGGACAAATTGAGATACTGTACTGTGAGTGACCTAGTGACCTAAGGAAGTGCTGCTGCTTAAGTACTTTGTGAACTTGTACACAGGTACCTGCAGGTGTAATAACTTAGTCGCCGCTGTCCCCACTTGGTCTACAGCGTGTAGCAGCCTCCAAGCTGTCACACGCCCTGCCTCGCTGTACGCCTTCATGATCAACATGCTTATTGCACATCTCTCCACCAGCTTTCAAGTACTATGGTTTGTAGCCGTGTGTGTCACACAGTTTTGTCGTGTTGAACAGACTCCAGATGTTTATGCATGTGCCACCAACTTCAAATTTTGCGCACCGACCTGCTAGGTACGCTGTGACCTTGACGATAGCCTCACATATGCAGGCTGGCCGATTTATTTCTGATCTTGTTTGGTTGCCCCTTCCATTCTGTGAATAAGGCATCTACTGATATGTTGCTTTGTGGTTCAATGTGGAGCGAATGCACTAATACTCTGCTTGTAGGTGTCTTTAACGTCATGGCAACTGCCACGGAGGAGAAGCCGCTCAGCACATTGCCGTTGCCAGATAGTGACTTTGGGGACCCATCGTACGTGCATCAGTTGCTCTCTAATGATGGTGCCATCTCCTCAGTGGTGACTCAAGACAGAGGGTGGTGCAGATGTCAGTGCCATATGCAGTAGAGAAGGGCACGATCAAACCATCCAAATTCGGCTGCGGCCAAATAGATTGCGCCTAGATTTTCCTCTGGGAACCACAGTGGAGGGAAAAGTGCAGTAGTTTTGTGAAGCCTCTGAGGCACATAATGTCTCTGCAGATGGTCACAATAATGTGACTGAAGAATGTTGACAAAACCACACTAGAAAGTGGAGACGATGTTTCGGTCCGTCCTGGACCATCACAATTGACTTCATAATGGTCCAGGACAGACCAAAACATCGTCTCTTCATTTTCTAGTGTGGTTTGGTAAACACATTATGACAAGGTCAATAAATTACCTAACGGATGAAAGTGACTGTTTTCGTTACAAACGACAGTGCTTTTGTAAATGTGTAGCTATACAGGGTATGCTGGTGAAATGAAGTACCTAGTCTCCAAAAGTAACCATCGTTATATTCAATGTGAATAGCTACATTAAGCCTGTATATCTTCTTGAAAATGTTGTAAACCCTGAACATCTGACAAGTGGTCTCATAGCTGTCACATGGAAAGGTGCCACACCTATACCTGACAGAATTTACTCTAGAGCAGCTTAGGCTGGTACTGAAACATAGCCCTATACAACCCTTTTCCATGTAGATGCTGGAAGTTTCAATGCTGGGTAAGTCACGGCCAGGTACTGCACAAGCAGAGACTATTTTTATGCCATGTGTGGTGACTCATAAATATGAGGTGTTTTTTAAACAAATAAAGGAACTGCACCCAGTAAGTGAAAAAGCATAAACTGTGGCAGGTGTGGTGTTTAAGCCTGGCACCTTGACTGTCAAACGACCAGCTGTTTAGTCAGGTGCTCAGCTCTGCCCGCCTGGGACGAAGGTTGCCAGGTACAGCTGCTGGCTCTAATCCTTGTGCAGAGCCATCTGGACATTGTGTTCGTAGCAGCTAGCTACAAAATACTCCATCTGCCAACCACCAAGTGCACCATGGGGCCAGATGGCGGGTTTCTGTTAAACCTGCTGCTGTCCGTCAAGTGTTGGGAACCTACCACCCGGGGGTGTCGACCCCGCACTCTTCTTCCCTTCCACACAATCTCGATTGTGTGGAGGGGACGGCTTTCCCTCATCACAATAAATCCACACCCCTTTCTTCTTCCCCTCCATTTTTTTTCTACAAAGTGATAGGGGTAGGCAGACCAGTAAAATGGTAGAAAAAGGCAAACCAACAAAATCACTAGAGAAAGGGGTAGTGAAGAATAAGGAGAGGTAAACATGTTCCTGAAAATTGCATACATCAGAATAGATGGAATGAGATCATAGATACTAGAGTTATGTGATGTAATACAGCTGCAAACACCAGACATTGTTGCACTCATGGAGACAAAACTTGAAGATGATATTGTAAATAGTGATATTCCCAACTGGCTAGTCTGTTTGGAGGTGGGATAGAAAAATTAGGAAAGGCGGTGGCATTGCTGTGCTGGTGAAAGAACTCCTGAAGGTAAATGAAATAATGATTGCCAGTCCATGAGAAGTTGACATAATAGCACTAGAGATCTGCAATCAGGATAATAAACTATCATAAATGCATATAGTTCACCGCCATGCAACACATGGTCAAAGGAGCTGGATAATAAACGAGAGGGGCTTATAACAATGAGATTATAGCGAGAGCTGATAGCTATCATGACTGTTGGTAGACGGCGACTTCAACTTGAAATCCATAGACTGGGAGGCATATGAAGCTAGAACAGGATTTTTGGACTTGTAGATTCATGAACCTCATCATGGAAACTTTAATGTATCAACATGTTAAACAAGGATGAGGGAAGGGGATGTTCCCTCTATGCTGGATTTGATACCAGGAAAGAGATGATGATTTGACATTCAGTACCTCCCTTGGGGAAAAGTGACCATGTCTTTTTAAGAATAAAGTATGCAATGTTATAATTTGGAAGAAAAGGAGGTTGAAGCAGTTGAAAAACCTGATTTCAGGAGAGGTCATTATGGAGGATCTTGGACATTTCTGTAGGGAATTTAACTGGAAAGACTTGCTGTTAGGACATGAAGTAAATGAGATGCATGTCATATTTTGTGAAATATATGATAAAGGCACAAAAACAATCTATACCAAAACAGAGATGCAGAACTAGGAAAAAAGATTGGTTCAACAGAAATTGTAAAAGGGCTAGAGACCAAAAGAGACAAAAATGGAATCGATATAGGAAGAGGCCAAACCCCCAAACATACCAGCGATACAAAGATGCGAGAAACTACACGGCAGTGAGGAGAGGGGCAGAAAATTTTTGAAAAAGGGATCGTGGACAAATTTAAAACAGAACCAGGTCTATTCTATAAATTTATAAAAAAACAAATTGCAGGTTAAAGAAAATTCAGAGGTTGAAAATGGGGAATAGATTAACGGAAAATGAAAAGGAAATGTGGAAAACATTAAACGAAAAGTTCCAAAGTGTGTGTACAAAATAAAATCTTCAGAGAACAAGACAATGAGAATTCCAGAGAACTATAGAGCACAGAGGTGTCTAGAGACAAAGTGGAAAAAATGCTCAAGGAGCCAAGAACAAAGCAGTTAGTCCAGATGGAGTTTCACCATGGGTCCCGAGAGAATGTGCACCCGAGCTCAGCATTCCACTTAAACTGATTTTTCAGGCATCCCTGTGTAAGAAAGTTGTAGCTGATATGTGGAAAATGGTTAACATTGTCCCAATCTACAAAAGTGGCAGCAGGGAAGACCCCCTTCAATTATAGACCTGTATCATTGACAAGTGTAAGTCAAAATATTGGAAAAAATAATTAAAACTAAATGGGTAGAACACCTGGAGGAAAAGATATATCACAGACAGTATGGTTTTAGATCTGGAAGATCCTGTGTAATGAAATTACTCAGTTTTTATGATCGAGCCAGATATTTTACAGGAAAGAGATGGTTGGCATCACTGCATCTATCTGGACCTAAAAAAGGCCTTTGACAGTTCCACATAAGAGGTTCTGGAAACTGGAACATATTGGAGGGGTGACAGGTAAGCTTCTAACATGGCTGAAAAATTTTCGGACTGACAGAAAAATGAGGGCAGTAATCGGAGGCAATGTATCGGATTGGAGGAATGTCAAGTGGAGTACCACAGGGTTCAGTTCTTGCACTGGCAATGTTCATTGTCTACATAAATCTACATAAATGATCTACCAGATGGAATACAGAATTATATGAACATGTTTGCTGATGATGCTAAGATAATAGGGAAGATAAGAAACCTAAAAGATTGTCATGCCTTTCAAGAAGACTGGACAAAATAAGTGTATGGAGCACCACTTGGCAAATGGAATTTAATGTGAATAAATGCCATGTTATGTAATGTGGAATAAGAGCATAGACTCCCCACAACCTATAAATTATGTGAGAAATCTTTAAAGAATTCTGGCAGAGGGATCTAGGGGTGGTTCTAGATAGAAAACTGTCACCTGAGAACCATGTTAAGAACATTGTGTGAGGAGCCTATGCTACACTTTCTAACTTCAGAATTGCTTTTAAATACAAGTATGGCGAAATACTAAAAAAATTGTTCAACTTATGTTAGACCAAAGCTGGAATATGCAGCAGTTGTGTGGTGCCCATATCTAAAGCACATAAACTGGAAAAGGTGCAAAAACATGCTACTAAGTGGCTCCCAGAACTGAAGGGGCAAGAGCTATGAGGAGAGGTTGAAGGCATTAATAACACTTCTGAGAACTTCACTTGGATTTACGGGCGGTTTAGTAAAGCGCTTGTCGGATCACGACGTAAATTTACGGTCCGTGTTATAGTGGGTATATACTACTTGATCGACTTGGGGTTTGTATGAATGTTTGCCATTAAATTTTCGTTTTCTCTAATAGGCACAGTGCCTATTTGAGAAAACGGCAATGTATTGTAACTTAGAGGAGAGACTATAGAGTTGGTGACACAACGAGGGTAATCGCCCACTCCACACACTCTTGTGTTAGCCGCGATCATGATTCTACATTTATATGCATATGTCTGTGTAGAGAATTTTATTCCGAACACTATACAAACAAAAAAAAACGGTGTGAAACGAGTATAAACTTGAAAAACATGAGCAAAGTAAAAACTTTTTACGCTCACGGGTACAAACACGCGTATGATTTTATTCGCCGCAAATTTATTTGCTCTGTTGGCCAATTCTACCCACGTTCTTATAGAACTTTCTATTGCGAACACATTGCTATAAAAATGAAATACGTAGCTCGAGAAATAATGTCAGGACAGTGAAATAAGTATAAACTTTCAAAGCGCTGCATCACAACAGTGTCGTCGCTGCTGAAATCACGGCTAACGCTTCGCCCAGTTCCCACACTCGTGCGGAACATAATTAGACATTGATAGGCATATGTCTGAGTGGGGAATTTTATTGCGAGTTCAGTGATATCAAAATAAGCGCTGTAGGATGACTGTGAGGCTGGCAATAAACGAAAGAGTATGAACATTTACTTCCTGTTTGGGTGTCACGGCGAGTCATCTTCGTGTTTATTTACTTCGAGGTGGGATAGCAAATGCTTTGGTGACATTTTATGCATATGATCTTGTAGAGAATTTTATTGCCAACGCATTGATACCAAAATGAAAAACGTAGCTAAAGAATTGATGTTAGGAGCGTGAAAAGATTATACACTTTTTGTGTTTACGCTTGAGCGCCCAGAACGCCGCGCGCACAAGGCGCTTTTTTTTTCAAGAGTGCTGCGCGCACTAAAGTGTTAATATATCAGCAAATACAATGCTAGTTATGATATTCACAGCATGAGGTATAGATAGCACCCAGCCATTGTTTCCTACATTTATGCCTCGTGAAACGATCTCGTGTTCCTTCACAATATAATCCTGTTGAAATGGATTCATATTTAGGATTTTGTGACAGTGATAACAGCAGTTATTACACAGATCACACTAACGTGATGCATCAAATGAACAAATCCTCAAGGGCCGTGACGAGGATTCGTCAAGGGCCTACGTCAGAGATCATCCCAGACGCTGCCTTTATCTATTGTAATGAAGTAAGGGCGAAGAAGAAAAATGGCCTATTGACATAGCTCGAGTGTGTGGGGGAGTTATGTAAAACCCTGGTTTGTCTCTTGGAGAGGCTGCAAGATCCAGTAAGTTCAGTAGAACTTCAGTTTCAACTTTGACCATGTCGTAGCTCAGTCGATAAAGGCAGTGTCTGGGATGATCCTTGTCACAACCCTTGTGGATTTTTTTTTCATGTCACCATATGAGCTCCATAATTTTGAGCATAGCAATGTTCCATACATTGAATTTTATGAATTCCACCAATTACACCCTTTTGAATAATAATACAGCAAAAACCAGAGAAGAAACGAATGAGACATTGAAATAATTATGAAAACTGGCGGAAACTGCCGCCCCACAGAGTGGTGGGGTCCAGAGTCCCCAAGTGCCTACTCACTCAGCGTCCATATATTGCTCCACTTCTCAACTCACTGTTTAAAGTGTGTAACTACACTTTGGTAATTACCACAGTGTAAGGAACAGCCACCAAGGGCCTTTCCCAATTAGGTGGCATGAATAAATGCTACTGCTCCCTGCATCTGTGTAACACGGGGTGGGGGGGGGGGGGGGTAGTATTCGTTCTTTACTTTCTCTTCGTAACTTCGTTCTCTCTACCCCTCTCTTTACCCGTATTCTACTTTAGATCTCTCTACCAAGGGACTCCAGACTTTTACTAAAGCCGACTCCACGCCACGTGGTCTTAAGACGATTGACCGACTTAAGATTCTACAACCCGTATGACGTGACATAGGCTTCTAGCAAAACCTTAGGGTCGCCTTTTTGCCGCCACCACCAGACCAGTAATACTGAGCAATGACCGAGGTCTGGATCGATCATGCCAATCAATAACTTTGGGGTTTGGTCCCCACAAGTACTATATGGGAGGTTTATCTTTTTACGTTAAGCGTGGAATTAATTTACAATCAAAGGAAATAATGAATTCTGATTCGGTGTTAGAATCTGCCCAACTCAGGAATAAGCCACACTGCCCACGTGGTCCCGGCCAAATTCACATAAATTACACAAAAATGGAAATAATGAAAATGCAAATTACTAACTAATTAATTTATTTAAAATCTAAAACAAAATCTAAACTTCACTCCCTAACCTGAACACTCCCTGACTTTAGCATATGGGCAATGA
Organism: Procambarus clarkii; assembly: GCF_040958095.1. Classification (NCBI taxonomy): domain Eukaryota; kingdom Metazoa; phylum Arthropoda; class Malacostraca; order Decapoda; family Cambaridae; genus Procambarus; species Procambarus clarkii. Next base: position 44,054,276 of record NC_091167.1, on the reverse strand, counting down.
GTTGACCTATTCCCTATAACAACTGAGCAAACTTTATATTTTTGGCAACCAGCTAGATGTTTGTGCTAATGTCTTGGGGAGAGGTGGAGTGGACACCTGTCCCGGGTTGCTCCTGATACCACACTGTCCTTCCCACATGCTTGTCTACCCAGACCAGAGCATTGTATGCTTCTGACTAGTCACTACTAAGTTACTTGCGAGGCTTAAGTTCAACAACTAACCTCTGTTGCACTGTATGATCCAGATTGGTTGAATTATTTTAACTGAAGTTAATTACACAAGCATCTTAGGGAAGAGCTATTCCCATTTACAAAATGACTATTTGACCTTTGAGAATTACTGAATGTGGAACCTCTGCTGACCTGTGACCGCCAGGTCGCCGAGGTCACTCCGCGCTACAGCCTAGTCCTGGCTCGTGACGTCACTGATGGTGACTTAACTCATTATCCTGACAATTAGGGTACTCTTGATATTATAACAAATAATATTATAGAATTTGAATGAAGACTAATTTCTCTAAATAAGTGAATACTATAGAATGATTCATTATACAAAACTGAACAAAGGCGCCAGTTATTTTCACTGCCAATCCCCCAGGGGATGCGACCTTGCTGGGTCAGGTCCCCACGTGGGTCCAGCTTCCCATTTTCCCATGTAGAATGTAGAATGGAACCATGTAGAATGGAACCAGTGATGAGCAGAGGTGCCATAGGCACAATCAGAGAATACTGTATAAACATCAGAGGTCCGCGGTTGTTCAACGTCCTCTCAGCAAGCATAAGAAATATTGCCGGAACAACCGTGGACATCTTCAAGAGGAAACTAGATTTATTCCTCCAAGGAGTGCCGGACCAACCGGGCTGTGGTGGGTATGTGGGCCTGCGGGCGCTCTAAGCAACAGCCTAGTGGACCAAACTCTCACAAGTCAAGCCTGGCCTCGGGCCGGGCTTGGGGAGTAGAAGAACTCCCAGAACCCCATCAACCAGGTATCAACCAGGACCAGGTGCAGCCGGGACCACAGGCGCCACCGGCTCTGAACCTGACACTTGTGGCTGACACCGAAGAATGGAACCGCGAGCCCTGGTACGACCCCTCCGGGAAGGAACCCCCCCCCACCCCTGGGAACCCTTGGAGAACCCACAATTCAGACACAGGGCGGCAAGTGGAGGAAGCCGCCTGAATATAACGCTCAACCGCAGACCCCGCAAAAAGCAAAGGACAAAACGGGGAAGACAAAAAAGAACCAGGGCCCAAGCAGATTCCAAGGAGGAAGCGAGAACTGCCTGTCGACACGCGAAATGCGCAGTGAAAAAACGCAGCAGTGCCTCCCGTAGGATTGGCGCAAACAGTTTTAACAGTGCAGACAACGTGCAAATGGCCGAGACCAAGGCGCTAGACCTGGAAACGGACCCAAGTGCCTCTACATCCTCTGCAAGCCAATCTGAAGACAGCTCCCGGAGGGAAAAGTAACGTAGGACCGCAGCCAAGAAGCCACGAGTGCGATAGTCCTCAGCCACAAGAGCAGCCGACAGGGAAGGAACCTGAACATGAAGCTGTACCATGCCAATATCCCGCAAAAGGGCAGGGGCAAAAAGGCACTCATTAAAATGCTCAAAGTTGCCCCCCAGGTTAACCTGGACCACCATCAATGCCTCACGCCACTCAAACGTGTGGGTCAGACAGGAGTAGTCCCAAGCACCCAAAGAGAACAGGGGGCAGTCTGCAAGCTAGGACGACCCCGGAACCTCATAACGCACCCAGTAAAGATAAGAAGATCCAAACCTGAAGGAAGCAGGATCCATTATGGAGGCATATTCCGGGTCACACAGGAGGTAAGCCGCAATGGCCGACCGCACCTCAGGAGGCAAGATGCGGGAAGCCGAAAATCTCTGGAAAGACAGAACTGAAGGGGTCCACAAGGACACGAAACCAAACCCGGGAAGGAGCCAAACCCAAGTCCAAATCGTACGCAGAGGGGGAAAAAGAAAACCCCACTCCTTGCCCCGCTCAGAACGCCTGAAAATCCAGGCGGGGTCCAATTGAGCCTAAAGCCCCCCAAGTCAGCTCCTCCCCATTCCCGGGAACCCCCACATCAGTCCCCAGGGCCGAGTCGTCGTCCACAGCTCCGGAAGAGAAGGGGCCCACTGGTCAGACCCCGGAGCAAGGGCAGGAGGAACCGACTCAAGTGCCCCCGTAGCCACCTTGGATGGGGCAATCCCCAAAATAGCCCGAGTTTCAGAAACCTCTAAACCCCAAAACCTTCAGACGCTTTGGGGTCAGAAGCAGGGGGGGGGGGGAACAAATGAAACCATTGAGGGAGAAGAACGAGAGGGCGCAGATGAAACCAAGGCCGAAGCGACCAACACCCCCAAATCCGAGTCCTTAAAAACAAAGCGAAGCAGCCTCGGCGCGTCTGGGGAAGCGACAATCCGAGCGCGTTGCAACAACCTAAATCAATCCTGTAATGTGCATGCTGCCTGCATCCGAAGAAAAACATCCTCAGTCAGGGTGAATTGAGTCACAAGCAACAAAGCTCGCAGGACTCAGGGTCGAATGTGTCACCGACCAAACAGGCAGCATTACGAAGGCCAAAAAAATGAGTGCTGCCCTGAGACAAGGGGACAGAGCAACCCTCAAACTCGCACAGCGCGAGAGAGGACGCAGGGGTCTCCTCCATTGGACCCGAGTGCCCCTGCGGAGTTTCCCAGGGCCCTTAGACTGGGTCTGCTAAGAGTTATCCCAGGCTGGGCACTGCTAACCGGCGCCACAAACTACCAAGCAAACTGCTAAAAACTGAACTCACAAGACGTGTCTACTTACAAGGGCGAAGCAGGGGGTGCCACCACAAAATGACCCTAATATAAGGGGGAGGGAATACAAGGCAGACCCTCCACACCAGGCAAAAACAAATAGAAAAACAAATAGAAAAAGAAAAACCACGCAAGAAGACGCACCTGAAAAGAACAGAGCCGGCCACTGTTAAAGGTGAAAACTAGCTACGCAGTACCCCGCGCCTCACCAGTGCAATAACTACCCCTTACCCCAAGGTAAACAAAGGCGGAAAAACCCTCATTGTGAAAAACAAAAGTAAAAATAATAATCCATAAATAACATATGCTTCCATAATAGGAAGATAGTACCTAATAACCACATTAACAGAGCAGAGCAGTCTTACCTTTGCAGCATTCATTTGTTATTGTGTGAGAGCCCACAATATTTTTAACTAGTATTGAATGCGATCTTGACGAGGAGGAATTGCTTTTTGTGAGACACCGCTCTTTTGTTCAGGGCCGATTGCACAAGTTTAAGGAGTTCATTTTTGTTACTTGCTGTCACAACCTGATAAGTATTGACAAAAGTATATCAAAAAGAGATCCCCATATACAGTGATACTGTAATAAAAAGTTAATTATAATGTAACAAGGAAAAGAAATGGTAAACATACACAAAGAGCAAATAAGTTAAATTACAGGAAAGGAGCTGGATTGTGGAACAGGTCTGGGTTTGCTATGCCAGACTTCACTAGTCTAGTGACATGGATCAAATGTCTGTAAATCAGTACACTAATGCAAATACAATATTGAGAGTTGGGAAGTGGGTTGAACAAACATCTCAGAATTGTGTTCAAATGCTTCGTTCCTACTCCAACTAAACATTATGTGGACGCTAAAACATATCAACCGATTGCTATCCATAAATATTTGTATATCCATTGTTGTCACAAATAATTTATTGTAAATACACTTATTTGTGCTTCTGTTCTCTAGAAAATTCCTTTGTAAACATTTTGATACCAAATTTATAGTTACATATAATGAAACAAATTGTAAACACTTTTTGCATGGCTCACACACTCGGGAACATGCACAGGGGCCTCGCTGTGAAGTCTTAACACATCATGGGGGGCATGCCTTTTATTTTTTATAAATAGCTTTACAAAAGACACGATGTATCTGCTCATCACACTATGGCTTGATAAAATAATGGTAGCAGGGTATGTTATCATGTATTCTGGTATTTTAAATTTATCTGGAGATACTGTTTATGGTTTGTGTATGGTACTGTGAGAAAAATAAATAATATAATGAACTGAAATCCATAAGCATGTGTAGTGGAGCTTGTTTACCCGTGATGGTATATAATGTAAATGGAACTAATGTGAAGTGCTATTTTTCTTCTTTAAAATAAAAAAACCTTTTCTTATACAGGTATTACTAATTGTTTCTATGGGCTGATTCCTTGAACTCCATGAAATAGAAAAAATGGGGTAATGATGATGAATAAATGAATGACCCAAAACTTAAAAGAATGCCAATTGAGGATACAGTACTTAGCAATTTACTTTCAAGTTGTTGACAGAAACCTCACTTGCAGTTCTTTCGTTCAACAGGTCTATAATTCTTTCATTATAAATTTCAAAGAAGCTGGTTTTAACTGAATAGATCCAGCCCTATGTAGAGAAAAAGAATATTAAGCATTATAAAACATGGCATAGTTGAAGGCACTAAATGGCGGTTTGATCACATGGCAGTGATCGAGAAACTACTCCTGTCTTCCTTGCTGGTCAATTTGGCAACAACAACATTATGAAGCATTTATAAAGTGACAAATTATAATAATAAGTCTATACAAATTTAAAACTACCACAAGTAACTGAAAAAAGGATGAACAATTTAAGTGCTACTCAACGCTCCCATGGTCCAATGTGGCAATATACGGCATAAGAAAACCACAAAAGCTACAGTCCATCTAGGGCGTATATCACTTAAACTTTTACTCTCCCCACTCCCACCCCATCATAACATGGATCTTTCAAAGTGGTAGACCTGTTCACATATCTAGAGAAGTAAGACAGTAGCAAGTGAAAGTGAACCCACCATCAATAGCACAAGCTTCTTGTAACACAGTACAGAGTACTGTATAGCATTAAAAGATTTTGGGTCATGGAGAGGTAAACAAACCAGAAAAGTCCAAAGCCAGATATCTGTCCCTAAAGGTCTAATTTGATTTCCCAAAACCATGGGCTAAGAGGTCCGACCAGGACTATGCTTTTCAAGCAGAAGGAAGTGATGTTTCATCAGATCATGCATATATACATGTGGGTATGCTCAAACTTAACCAAGCTTTACTCCCACCATATAAGCTGAGGTGGGTAGGTTTTGAATACAGTCAATAAGTGAGGAACAGTAAGAGAGAGATAAATATCCTAGACAAAAACATAACTATGCAGTAAAATTGTAAATGCAGTGGAACCTCGGGATACAAACGTCCCTCTTTTGTAATTTTTTGAATTACGAGCTCAATTTCTCAATTTCAAAAGTTACGAGCTCCAATTTATATTATTTCTTATGAGAAAATCCATTTCAGTTTATGAATTTTCGGTTTACAAACAGTTTCTGAGAACGGATTAAATTCGAAAACCAAGGTATCACTAACATGAAATAGCAGGTTTATTTACATAAGAATAAATACAGAAAATCTTGAAAGTTACATGTTTACAAATGTTGGTGTAAAAGGGATGCCTGAAAGCCCTTCACTGCCAGCCCTAACTCACTCTTCAATTACCCATATTTCCAGTATACCATACTACTTACTGACAAGACAAAACTAGAAAAATCGGTGTTGCACTAAATAAACACAGTATTTAATGCACACAGCTAAATTCTTAAGGAGGCGTAGTTCTGATAGTAAATGCTACGAACATCCTGAAGCTGAAAATTTTTTAACATTCTATAACTATGAAATTTTATACACGAGACAAATGAAGGTCGGTTGGGCTGGGAGCTATGGTGCAGATGGAAAAGAATTTTATGAAGTGTGTACACAGTTTTCTTTTGCAAAAGACCAGCATTGAATGTAATAAAATGCCATTTTCTGGGTGAGTCCCGGAGGCTCCCCGAAGCTATTCAGGTTGAATGGGATATGCACAACTTTCTGGCATCAATGTGCTTGGAGTTCTTGCCTACTGGGGACCACGAGCAAGAACCTCGCCCGCTCAGAGAAGCATGAGGAGCAATGGCCTATAGAAACCCCCCTGTGGTTGGGAGCATTCTAGGTACAGTGCTGAAACAACCACCGGAGCCAGAGCACACAACCTCAGCCTCTAGCATCAGCCTTAGAACTGATGAGTGGATAGCCGGCGTGAGGGGTCTGGGGCTCCCCCTTCCCCCTCCTGGGAAGGGGGGAGCTGCGCAGACAGCGACGTGGCAACGTGTGACATCCTGATCGTTTGCGCGTTTCTTTTAGAGGAGTTCTATCCACTTGTTCAGCTTTTAGTAGGAATAATTTCACCAGAATAGGGGGTTCATTTTGGGATGCTTACCTTTCCGGGAACCTGACCCGGTCGATGGCAGACATAGAATGCTTTCAACCACACGGGGGTTTCTATAGGCCATTGCTCCCCATGCTTTTGAGGGGGCCCAGGTACTGGCTCGTTGTCCCCGGTAGGCTCACAGAATTCCATACACATGACTGATGTCTGACATCAAGTCCAAAGTCTGACATTAGCATATCACCCTAGTAAGCTCCGGGGAGCCGAAAGGGCTCTCCCCAGAAAACAGACAAAACATTCATAAGGTGCATGTCATACATAGGACACCATAGTACCCAAAAGGAGAACAAGACTTCGCGTAACCCAGGAGGGACTGTAGGTAATCAAACCTCTTGGTATTTTACCACTTCAAGCATTTTATCACTCTTAGTATTACCTCCTTTTCCAAACAATACAGAATATTTCCTGGTAATAGGGACATGTACATAAAGATATATACAAATAAAAATCAATTGTAATTGTTAATAATATACTATATTAAGGTGAAATGCATTAAAATAAATTTATCAATATAGTATATCAATACTGTAGATGCTCGAATTACTTGAAATGCCCAAAATTTACTTAAAATCCATCATGTAAATCTTCATATTGCAACAAGCATTAACCAACTAAATGTGTGGGGGACCCTAATAGGAACATTTTATATATACCCAGTATATACATTTCTGTAAAAAAATAATTACTGTACATATTCAAAGCAAAACTCATACATACCTTTTTCTGCAATTCATTTATCAAGTTGAAAAGTTCATTTATTGTTCTTGGGATGATCCCTTGAAGGTTTACATTTCCGGATATACCTTCCATTGTGAAAGTTTTTCCAGCTTTGGTTTGTCCATAAGCCAAAAGGCTTACGTTGAAACCATCGAGTGCGGACCGGATTAAAAGTGCAACCTCTTCATACACTTCATTCTGTGTGCACTTCGGTGGAAAAATCCGGTCAAACTTGTACTGGAATGTTTCTTTTTTTTCTTTATTCCACCGACAACTTTCTTGCTTTCCACTGGGATCTAGAAAAAATAAAATAAATATTATTTGATCACAAGGCAATAAAGAATCTCGGAAAACAAATGCTATTTAAAAATGTCATAATATTGAATCCAGAATAATTGAACAATAATCCTACACATGAACACATCAACAAGAGCCATGACAAGGATTTGAATCTACATCCGAGATCATCCCAACCACTTCCTTAACCCTTCAATTGCGCATCGCATCATATGATGCTTTGACCGACTTGCAGTAAATTGCGCATTGCATCATATGATGCTTTGGAGTACTACGCAAGATTTAAACGGCCCGCGGATACACGGGGTTCACCACACCTTCATCAGGGCTCTTGTAAACAGACGCCATTTTTTAAAAAAATCGTGGGCCAAACTCCAGGGTGTTAGGGGCCTCAGTATTGAGTGAGCTACCAAGCCTGACGCACGCAGCATGAGCTCACAGCACTGCTGTTCAGCTTGTGACCACAGCATCGCCTATAAATGCCATAATATACTTGTTAATGCTATTATGTAGCGATGATATTATTACAGAAGACCCCTGACTGTGATAAAACTGACCAGGGTTCTGATAATAGCAGGATTGTGGTGATATTTGGCGCTGTGCGCCATGGAGGGAGGAGTAATGCTGTGGGAGGGACGGTGGTGGCGATGTCTTCTGACTGTGTGTGGCCACCTTTTATTGACTGCACTCACCATACCAGCTTAGTGGTTCGCTATGGTGAACACAAATGTAGATACTTATATATAACGTGTGTATAGTGTGAGATAACAGCAAGAGGAGGAGGTTGGGAGCTGCCATTTTGGTGAGGGAGGTGGCGTCGTCTGCAGGACTTGTGTTGTTTACTGATGACCACGATGGTCTTTGGGCACCATACCAGTTTACTTGTACAAGTATGGTGAATAAAACAGGTAGATATTTATATATAATGTGTGTATATAGCGTAATAACACCACAAACAGTATTGTTGTAGGAGAAATATTAGTGCGTCTGGCCTTGAGGGCGGCCGCCACCAGCTGACTGTGTGAGTAGCTACGTCTCTCTGCCTTTACTCACCATACAAGCTTAGATGTACAGTTATGGTGAACAAAACATGTAAATACTTATATATAACGTCTGTATATAGAAGCAAAAACAGTATGGTGGGTGGAGAATGGTGGCAAGGCAGGTGAGGTGAGGGAGTGGCAGCCAGTCACTGCCTGCCACTGCCACTGCCACTCAGCATACCAACTTAGTGGTTTGTCATGGTGAACAAAACATCCAGATACTTATATATAACCTGTGTATATAGTGTAATAACCGACAAAGTATTTGTTCACTGTTTGATGAACATAATTGAATCAACAATACGCACACCATATTTTTGAGTACAGCGATGATTCACTCATTTTATTATATAAATATATCACACTACACACTATTGAATAATATTACAGCAAAAAAACTACGAAAAATCAATCAGTCATTGAAATAATTAGGTAATTATCTCTTTGTGGAAACTCTGGCCTGACAGCTGGCGATCAACAGACCGCCTGGGACGCACGCTCAGTCAGCGCCTGATTTTTGCCAGAATTCCCCGCCCTATAGTGGGCAATATATGCCACTTACGATTTTTTTATTATTTTTCTCGTGATCAGTGAACACAAATTAACAGGTTAGGAAGAAAAAATATTTTTTTTTTTTTTTTTTTGGTATGCGCCTGTGGGTGTCAAATGGTATATAGCTATGCGCCATTTAAGGGTTAATCGACTGAGCTACGACATGTGTAATCACACACATTAGAGGTACGAGACACTTCCAATGTGTCCTAATATTGTAGGATGAATTTAATTTAAAAGGTATAACTTTTTTCCATTTTTAAAAATGAAGTTTTGGTTTTCAACCAATGTTAGCTCCTTCCTCCTCTATATCTCCCAACTTTTTTCTTCTACAATCTACAGAATAATTAACTTTTTAGGGCTGCAACAGTTCACATTTGTACGTTCCACCAGTAGTTGTCGCACATACTATCATTTTTGGATGACATTGACGCCCTTCTTCCAAACTACATCAACCCAACACGAGAAGGTGAAACTCACCCCCACTATTCTTTACAACCTGCAAAGTGTTCTCATCGATGAACTGCAAGTGGCCATCACAATCATTATTACAATGTTTTCTTTCGCCTTCAAGTAAAGGGCGAACACGTATAAAAACTCTTACATTACCCTGAAAAAAAATAGAAATTATGTACAGTATTGCAAATCCCACTACTGTAATACTTTCCCAGAATTCATCATATATAATTTTACTGAGCCCATAAAACCAGCGTTGAATGTAATGAAACGCCATTTTCTGGGGGGAGCCCCGTCGGCTCCCTGGAGCTTTACCGGCTGATATGCTAATGTCAGACTTTGGCATCAGTCATGTGTATGGAGTTCTAGGGCCTACCGGGGACCACGGCCAGAACCTGGCCCCCTCAGAGAGGCAAGGGGAGCAATGGCCTATAGAAACCCCCGTGTGGTAGCAAGCATTCTATGTCTGCCATCGACCGGGTCAAGCATCCAGAAAGGTAAGCATTCCAAAACAAACCCCTATTCTGGTGAAAATTGCAACCAAAGCCGAACGAGTGGATAGAACTCTCCAAACAAAAAACGAGCAAACTAGTATGACGTCATTCGTCTGCGCAGCCCCCCTCCCTGGAAAGGGGAAGGAGAAACCCCAGACCTACCGCGCCGGCGATCCACACCCCAGTTCTGAGGCTGGATGTCAAAAACGCGCGAAAAAAAACGCCGGCCGGGAGGGAGGGATGCCAGGGAGCCTCCGGGACTCACCCAGAAAATGGAGTTTCATTACATTCAACGCTGGTTTTCTAGGGGGAGCCCCTACGGCTCCCCGGAGCTAACTACCCACAGAGGAAAAGAACACGGACTGACCCGGGAGGCGGTCTCCGCACACTACTCAACCCGAAGTTGTGACAACAGGCTGCATCCGCCGACCCAAAGCAACACGGGCCCGACTGGGCCCAGGAACGTGTACAAGGTAACGAATAGCCAAGGATCCTGTTCGACCGCCAAATTCCCCGTGCCCGAACGTCCGCTCAGGACACAGTACCAAAGACGGCGGCAAGAGCCGTGAACTTGCAGACTTTACGGGCATGGAGATAGACAGCAGGCTGGAGAGCCTGAAGAACCCCCGCAGACGACCAGGGAGACCGGCATCCTCTAACAGGGAAGAAGGGAACCGGAACAACCCAAACCGCGTCCATGGACCCAGAAGGCAGGGCGAGCCAACCACAGCAGAGAGCTGCAACGGGATAAAAACGAATGCACCCCCGGCCCAACCAACCAAGCATCAACAACCCAGGGACCCCTCCGGAAAGCAGCAGTCTCATCCTTCGCCAGAAAGAAGGCAGCAGATGACCAAATCGATCACCATAACCGAAGGAGCAGAAAAGCTCTGCACAGGAGGAGAGCATGAAGTTCACCTACCTGACCCTCAGAGGCCAATGCCAACCGGAAAGAGCCATCGAAAAACAAACCGGAACCGAAGGGGCCACAAGAAAACGAGAAGAAAGAAAAGAGCACTGTCCAATGACCAGGACGGCTCAAGCGGCGCAAGAACAGGCCGGAGGTGAAACAAGCACGAGACAGCTTACGAACGGCGTAGATGAAAGTCTGAAAGCAAGCCGAAGCGGCTTCGCCAGCACTGCATAAAACGAGGTGACAGTATGCAGCAAGTCGACGGTCCCGAACCCCCAGCAGAAAAGCAAAGCCGACTCCAACAAACACAGCCACTGAAGAAGGGACAGAAGGAAAAGGACCGCCAAAATATCTCATACTGCCGCCAAGAAGCACACAGGTGGGACCCCAACAACGAAGCCACCTGACCACCAACGGATGCGAGATCCCAAGGCAGAACGGAATCAGCACGGCCAAGGGTCATCTGAGCCTAGGAAGAGGCGGAGCCGCAGGAAGATCTTGGGTGCAACCACCAAGGAAGCAGAGCCGGAAGCCCACGCCGGCAAGAGAGAGATGGAACGTCTGCTGAACAGAAAACTCCCCAACACGAGCAAGCTCGCCAGGGGATCGGAAACCACAGGTCCGATGTGAGACACCAGAGAAGGGACATCGCAAGACCCAGAAAAAAACAAAAAACAGGCAGGGTAAGCCAGGAAAACAGAAAATCAAACCTGGCAACAGAAAGGCCAAAAGGCACAAACAAAACACACAACAGTGTGAAGGAGGAAAAGATAAAAAGATGAGCAAAAATGCCCCAGCACCAGCGGCCAGGGACAAGAGCGAAGCAGGAAGACGAGAGGAATGAATAAGGAAGGGAAGTGGCGGAGGCCAACCCCCCACCTAGCGTCCAGTGCAAAAAAAAGAGCCCAATAGGTTCCGGAAGAGTAACAGAAAGCGAATGATAGGCAAGGGGCGAGACGAAGAGCCCAAGCTCATCCTCGGCCAGCACAACTAGGCAAGGACAACGAGGGTAGGTCAGAGAATCCAAGGAACACGGAAAAGCCAGGCCCTGCAAGGAAGGATGGCCCCAGAAACTCAAGGGAACAAAAACCCCAACCAAGGAAGGCGCCAGAAGGAGCACGGAAGGGCCGAACAAAACGCCACAACCATACCCCCACATGCAGCCGCAGTATAAAAACCGCAGCAAAACATCGCCACACTTTTTCGTCACCACACTTTTTCAGGCATCCCTGTCTACAGGAGTTGGAGTTGATGTGTGGAAAAAGGCTAACATAGTTCCAATCTACAAAAGTGGAAGCAGGGAAGACCCCTTTAATTATAGACCGGTATCATTGACAAGTGTAATAGTCAAAATATTGGAAAAAATAATTAAAACTAAATTGGTAGAACACCTGGAGAGAAATTATATAATATCAGACAGACAGTATGGTTTTCGATCTGGAAGATCCTGTGTATCGAATTTACTCAGTTTCTATGATCGAGCCACAGAGATATTACAGGAAAGAGATGGTTGGGTTGACTGCATCTATCTGGACCTAAAAAAGGCTTTTGACAGAGTTCCATATAAGAGGTTGTTCTGGAAACTGGAAAATATTGGAGGGGTGACAGGTAAGCTTCTAACATGGATGAAAAATTTTCTGATAGAAAAATGAGGGCAGTGATCAGAGGCAATGTATCGGACTGGAGAAATGTCACAAGTGGAGTACCACAGGGTTCAGTTCTTGCACCAGTGATGTTTATTGTCTACATAAATGATCTACCAGATGGTATACAGAATTATATGAACATATTTGCTGATGATGCTAAGATAATAGGAAGGATAAGAAACTTAGATGATTGTCATGCCCTTCAAGATGACCTGGACAAAATAAGTATATGGAGCACCACTTGGCAAATGGAATTTAATGTTAATAAATGCCATGTTATGGAATGTGGAATAGGAGAACATAGACCCCACACAACCTATATATTATGTGAGAAATCTTTAAAGAATTCTGATAAAGAAAGATCTAGGGGTGGTTCTAGATAGAAAACTATCACCTGAGGACCACATAAAGAATATTGTGCAAGGAGCCTATGCCACGTTTTTTAACTTCAGAATTGCTTTTAAATACATGGATGGTGATATACTAAAGAAATTGTTCACGACTTTTGTTAGGCCAAAGCTAGAATATGCAGCGGTTGTGTGGTGCCCATATCTTAAGAAGCACATCAACAAACTGGAAAAGGTGCAAAGACATGCTACTAAGTGGCTCCCAGAACTGAAGGGCAAGAGCTATGAGGAGAGGTTAGAGGCATTAAATATGCCAAAACTAGGAGACAGAAGAAAAAGAGGCGATATGATCACTACATACAAAATAGTAACAGGAATTGATAAAATCGATAGGGAAGATTTCCTGACACCTGGAACTTTAAGAACAAGAGGTCATAGATATAAACTAGGTAAACACAGATGCCGAAGAAATATAAGAAAATTCACTTTCGCAGAGTTGTAGACGGTTGGAACAAGTTAGGAGAGGTGGTGGTGGAGGCCAAGACCGTCAGTAGTTTCAAAGCGTTATATGGCAAAGAGTGCTGGGAAGACGGGACACCACGAGCGTAGCTCTCATCCTGTAACTACACTTAGGTAATTACAAAGGATGAAGGCACAGAAAAACCCAGTCGTACCCGAGACCAAAAGTCATGCAGAACCCCAAGATGAGGGGGGACATGACGGAGAAGCCCCATCCTGGGAAAAAGGGACGAAGAACGTAGAAAAGCACCCACCGACAGGACGGCAGCAACGGGCATAATAGACAAGGAACCGAGCCCAGGTTGGGGCCGATGCCCAAACTCTCGTGTGGAGAGGGGGGGGGGGGAAAGGAAATACCCCACTCCACAAAACCACAAGCCCCACCCAGAGGGGTAGAAAAACCCCGGTGGGGACCAACGGGGCCTGAGACTCCCCCACGTCAGCCCCATCCCAGCCCCGGGAACCCACCCGGCAGGCCCCGGGGCCAAGCTGTCCCCCCAAAGCCCCAGCCTGAAGAAAACCGGGGCAGCCATGAAAAACACTAAGGAAGGGAGCCCACTGGCAGACTCTTACAACATGGCTGGAGGAAACAGGCTCGAATGCCCCCGTCGCTACCCCAGAAGGGGAAGTCCCCGAGACCAACCAAGTCTCAAAACCATGTTAGCCCTGCCCCGACCCTGAACACACACACTGTAACGACCCGGATGTAAGGAGGGGGGGGGGGACCCGACAAGACCACCAACAAAAACGGGGCAGCCTCGGGGCTTCCGGGGAGCAAACAACTAGCGCATTGCCACTGAAACCTAAAGTGCAACGCCCATGCAGCCTGCACCCACATAGTCAGCATAAGACTGGGTAACCGAGCAACAAACAAGCAACAAAACTTGCAGGAACCCGGGCTGAAGGTGTCACCGACCCCACAGGCTGCAGACGGAGGCAAAACCGTGAGTCACCCTGAGACAAGGGGACAGAGCAACCCTCGAACTCGCACAAAGCGAGGGGGGGACACCGGGGCCGCACCAATCGAGCCCACACTCCCCCTAGGGGGTTTCCCAGTGTCCCGAGCGTTTACTATAAGAGAACTCACGCTCAGGTAATCCCAGGCAGGGTACTGCTAACCGGCGCCCATGGCTACCAAACAACATTCTAAAAGCTGAACCCCCGGGACGTGTACAGTCACAGGCACCTAGCAGGGGAAACCACTGAAAGAAGTTAGAGAACTTGACACAAAGGGGGAAAGAATCAAAGGCAGACCCCCCACTAGGTAGACGATCAAAAAGAAAAACAAAACCCCGCAAGAGGACAGCGTACCCAGGTGGAACAGAGCCGGCCGCTATGATTGGTGAAAACTAGTTGCGCAGTACCCTGTGCCCTGCCAGTGCAAACTGCCCCTTACCCTAAGGCGAACAAGGGAGACAGAACCCCCTATCACACAAAGGGCGGCCGAAAACCAAGCAGTTAACGGCCTAGCAGGGGCAGAACCCAAGGAACTTGTGGAAGGTGGCCCCATGCCCCAAATGCAGTACTCACAGGGCACCTAGGGAAGGGAACCCTAGGCGCATGCAGCCTGAGTACTGGAGATTCACTCCTGGCTCTCGCACCACCTAGAAGACAGACACCACACTCTAGGTACAGTGCTGAAACAACTATTGGAGCCGGAGCACACAACCGGTGCCTATAGCATCAGTTGAAGAACAGAAATGTGGATCGCCGGCGTGGTAGGTCTGGGTTTCCCCCTTCCCCCTCCCTGGGAGGTGGGGGGGGGGGAGGGCTGCGCAGACAGCGGCGCGACGGCGAATGACGTCATACTAGTTTGCTCGTTTTTGTTTGGGGAGTTCTATCCACTCGTTCGGCTTTTGGTTGCAATTTTCACCAGAATAGGGGTTTGTTTTGGGACACCAACCTTTCTGGGTGCCTAACCCAGTCCATGGCAGACATAAGGACTATCTCACAGGGAACTATCCCCAGTCTCTGTACCTAAAGCCTATTAATTCCATTGACGTCAATGAGATAATCCTTTCCCTTAAAACCAAGTCTGGTGCCCTTGAGGAGATACCAACTTTAATCTACAAAAAAGCCTCCAGATCTTTAGCCCCTGCTATTGCTTTGCTCTTCAACAAGTCACTTGAACTCCAAACCTTTCCAGATATTCTAAAAAAAGCGAGAGTAACGCCTGTCCACAAATGTGGTGATCTCACAGATGTTAACAACTACAGACCTATATCAATCCTGCCAAACTTGTCAAAAATTTTTGAAAAACTAATCTATAAGCAGCTTTACTCATATCTAGCCAAACTCAATATACTTAGCCCTTGCCAATATGGCTTCAGGCCCAAAAAAAGCACTAACGATGCACTTATTAGTATGCTTAACTCGATTCATACAGCTCTTGATAAAAATGAGTTCCCTGTTGGGTTATTTGTGGACCTGCGTAAAGCTTTCGATACTGTCAACCACCAAAACCTTCTTCTTAAATTACATCATTATGGTGTCAGAGGACACTCCCTACAATACCTCAAATCCTACCTTACTGACAGGCTCCAATGTGTTTCTGTGAATAATACAATTTCGCCCACCCTACCCATCAACATTGGTGTTCCCCAGGGCAGCATACTTGGCCCTCTCCTCTTTCTCATCTACATTAATGACCTTCCAAATGCCTCCCAACACCTCAAACCAATCCTATTTGCTGACGACACAACCTTCATTTACTCCAGTCCTGATCCCCTTGCTCTAAATGCCACAGTAAATACTGAGCTAAATAAAGTCCATCTTTGGCTAACTGCCAACAAACTCACCCTTAACATTGACAAAACTTTCTATATTCTGTTTGGCAATAAATCCTCTAATCAAATAAATCTCAAAATAAACAATATCCAAATTTGTAACAAATTAGATGGCAAATTCCTTGGCATTCTCATTGACCACAAGCTGAATTTCCAGGGACACATTCTAAACATATCAAAAAAAGTTTCAAAAACTGTGGGCATTCTTTCTAAGATCAGATATTATGTACCACGCCCTGCCCTGGTGACTCTCTATTACTCCCTTATCTATCCATATCTCAACTATGGTATTTGTGCTTGGGGCTCTACTACCCAAAATCACTTACGTCCTCTAATTACTCAACACAAAGCAGCTATTAGGACAATATCCAATTCTGGCCCCAGACATCACTCGGTACCCCTATTCAAATCCCTGAATATGTTAGACATTAAGTCACTGCACATTCTCTCATGTGTACTATACATATACAAAACGCTAAATTGTAATGCCAATCCTGATCTCAAAAGCTTCATAGAAGGTTGTAACAGAACCCATGAGCACCACACCAGAAATAAATACAGTTTTGATATTCCTAGAGTACGACTTAATCAAACCAGAAATGCTCTACAAATCAAGGGGCCCAGGATGTGGAATGACCTTCCCAACCATGTTAAAGACAGTACCTCTCTCAACCTGTTTAAGTTAAAAACGAAGCTATACCTAATAAATTCCCTGTAACCTACCTTACCTCTCTATTGTCAACCCATGTATGTTTTTTGTTTTTTTTTTTGTTTTACAATTCAACGCTGCTTTAATGTAATTTTCTGTAATAATTTGTAATTGTATTTGTGCTGTTTTTTCAACAATGTTCCCCCCTCTTTTACCTCTATTTTTATTTGTACTCAACGCATTTTTTTCTTTTTATCCATTAGTTTTAAGCTTTAGTCATTAGTGTTTTTTCCTGCCCGAAACGCTTTGCGTAATAGTGGCTTTAGGCATTGTATGTACTAGCTCTTATCTATAAAGCCAACAAACTTTGTAAAATCTCTTTATGTATGTACCTTTGCCTAAATAAAAATTATTATTATTATTATTATTATTATTATTATTATTATTATTATTATAGAATGCTTCCAACCACACGGGGGTTTCTATATGCCATTGCTCCCCTCTTGCCTCTCTGAGGGGGCCAGGTTCTGGCTCGTGGTCCCTGGTAGGCCCATAAGAACTCTGTACACATGACTGATGCCAAAGTCTGACATTAGCAAATCAGCCTGGTAAGCTCCGGGGAGCCGTAGGGGCTCCCCCCAGAAAACACACCATTTTAAATAATCTGTGTTTTGCTGTAGGCCAATCGTTGACAGTCTTCATGTTGTATATAAATGATTTGGTATTTAGAGTTCACAGCCACTGGCCTTTGAGAAGTTTACAGGGATTGAGCTCTGGCTGTGACCTGGTCAAGGTGTACTCCCTGCATCCAAAGCCACAACATTAAATTTGATTAGAAAATCTGTAGGAGCCGTGATAAGAATTTGAACCTATGCGCTGGGTATCACCAGACACATGCTCTAGACAACTAGGCTATGCTCTAGACAATTAGTCTAGAGCGTGTGTCTGAGAATTCCCCAGCACATAAGTTTGAATCCTCATCACAGCTCTTATGGATTTTCTCATTGATACATTACATTACTGTGATATGTCAAAAGCAACATTAAACAAGAAATACATTACTAACACTTTCACACAAATGAACATCTGATAAAAGATAATCAAATTACAATAATAATACACCATACCTTCATTTCCATTATCTGATTGTGGAGTCTCCTCTTTCCTCAGCCCTTAATTGTAAATGTAGTTCTTCGATTATCTTGCTTTTGTTTTCCCCCTCCCCGCTCAGCTCGTTGTCGCCGTGTGGGGGCTTCGTGGGCGGCTGCCGGAGTGTGATGCTCCTTAGGACAGCCCTCTGTCCTTTTCTAGCCTTGTGCTCCTGCTGCCGTCCTCTCCAATTCTGCTGGGCACCTTTTCCTTTTCCTTCTGTTTCGTTTTTCTCCCCCCTCTTCTCCTATCTGCTTGCCGTTTCCTGCCGACCTTTTGCTCGTTCTGGTTCTTCCATGGGCTTCTTCTATTTTGACGCCCGGGTGCTTGAGGAGGCATACTCATGCACCCGTAGAACTGCAGTACCCGACGTCGAGAGCGAGGGGAACCTTTTATTGTCAATCCCCCTTTCGTCACTGAACCCGATCTCGACGGACTGTCGGTTTCTTAAGGTGGCGTTTGTGGGGCGTATACTCACGACGCACCCCTAGGGGGCCCCGACAAGATCGGCGATAGCTTCTTGTTGGGTGTCCTGCCTCTAATTGTGGCTCCATGGTGGGTGTGGGGGCACATTCGTGAGTGAATTCTTCTTTTCGTCAAGATGATAACCCCTGTTTCGGCTGCTTCTGGCTTACCTTCTCAGGCTCGTGGGGTGGGCGACCAAGCCCCCGAGTCGGTCCGTATTGGAAGACCGGGCTCTGTAGCCTCCGCTGCATTGGGCCCCGACCTTGCTCCTCCTTTGGCCTCTCTGACTCCTTCCCCTGGCTCTCCTCCTTCCTCTGTGGTTGGGTCGAGCCCCAAGCCCCCAGTGGTGACTACCTCGTCCCCTGGCGTGGCTCCTTCTCTAGTTGTAACTACTGCGCCTTTTAACCCCTCTCTCTCTGGGGGTTCTCACCGCCGTCCTCGTCACGGCCGCCCTCGCTCGATTCCTTCCAGTTCTGCTACCTATCAAGCATTTGGTCCCGCTTCGTGGGCCAAATATTTTGATCTCCTCCCTCTTGATTCTGCGCCTCCTGACGATTTCTCCCTTCATCGACATCTCATTGATTCCGTGGATGCCTCCATTACTTTCAACCCCACTCGTCTCGGTACACGTGTCGTTGCTGCTCCTTCTCAGGATGCTGCTTCCCGCTTGGCTGCCTTATCCTGCCTTGGCGGGACCCCCGTTCGGGTCTCGAAGAACGCTCAGTTGAATGCCAGTGTTGGCACTATTTTGCTCCCGCCCCATGTTGCAACCGGTGTTCGGGACCTGCGCGACTGCCACGACGATATTCAACATATCCTTGCTGCCCAGGGCCATTCTATTCTCCAGGTGGACACGTTTACTCGTCCCCCTCGTGGTAGTCGCCGTCAACCCCTCCGGGTTGTGAAGATTACCTTTGATGGTAGGACCCTTCCACCCTCTGTCATTCTTGCTGGTGCCAGGTGCTCTGTCCAGGAGTACATTCCTTCTCCTCGGCTCTGCAACAAGTGCTGGAGGTTTGGGCATGGTGCCCTCCGCTGCTCCGGGACTGTCTCTCTCTGTCCTTTGTGTGGTGGCGAAGGTCACTCTAAGTCGGAGTGCACTTCTCCCCAGGCTCGTTGCCTCAACTGCGGTGAGGCCCATCCTACCTTCTCCCGTGCGTGTGTCCATTACAAGCTTGAGGCAGCCGTCCTCAACCTGAAGCACCGGGAGCGTTTATCTTTTCCTGAGGCGAGGCGCCAGGTTCGCCGGCTCCCGCCTTATGCTAATATCTCTTATGCTCGCGTGTTGCGCTCTTCCTCTCCTCGTCCTTCCCGCCTTCCTCAGACTCAACCGTTTCCGGGCCTTGGACCCTGATGTGCCCACTGCCCCCTCCTCTGTTCCTTTGGGTTCTCTCCCAAAGGATCCTCCTCCTGGTCCTCTGTCTGGGGTTCCCCTTCCTTCTACCCTGTCTGTCGTGTCTTCTGTGTCTTCTTCCTCGTCCCCCTCCGATCCTCCTTCCCATCCTCTTCCTCCATCTATCGGCTCTCCCCGCCGCCTGTCGGTGCGGGCGGATGTCCATCGCTCTCCTAACGGCCGTCGTGTGTGCTCTCGTTCGGCTTCTCCTGTTGAGACACTGGAATCCGTTGCCCGGTACGTAGTTGCTGGGACACCTGTCTCTTTAAGTCAGAAGCGTAAGCCTGGCTCCTCTCCTTCCTCTTCCCCGGCGGGTAAGAAGGCTTCGCTTTCTTCCTCAGCTCCTCCTTCTGGCTCTGTTGCTCCTTCCCCTCCCGTTTCAGTGGTTGCGCCCCCTGTTCCTGCTATGGAGGTTTCTTTGGCCCCTGCTTCCCTTTCGGTTGCTGCTCTTGCTGGGGTGCGCTCCCCTCTTTCTACTCCCCCTCCTCCTGCTGCTGTCCTTGACGGCTCCTCTCCGTTGTCTCCTTCTCTTCCTCCTCCGGACCCTGCCCGCCCACCTCTGATCTGTTCTCCCGTTTCCTTCCCTCCATCTTTGCTCAGTTTACCCATGCCCCCTAACCCTGACTTTGCTGACCCTGATCCCGACCCTGATATTCTTTAACGTGCTCTGTTGCTCTTTCGCCTTTGTTTCTTCCTTGTTCTCTGTTTTTGTCCTTTCTCTTCTCGTCGTTGTCCATTCTTCAATGGAACGTTCGAGGTTATTACGCCAATTTCCTCGAACTCCAACTTCTGATTTCGCGGTTTTCGCCCCTTTGTGTCTGTCTCCAGGAGCCAATGCTTGGTGCTCGTCCTGGTCGTTTTCGTGGCTATTCCTTTCTCTCCCCCCCCCCAGCCATTGCTGGGGCTTCTAATCCTTCTGCTCTCTTGATTCGGGCTGATGTTCCCTTTGTTCCTTTACTTTTTCCCTCGCCTCTCCATTGTTCTGCTGCTCGTATCTTTGTGGGGAAATGGTACACAGTTTGTTCCATTTATCTCCCCCCGAGTGTCCCGCTCTCTCTTCCTGATTTGAAACACCTCCTGGACTCCTTGCCGGAGTTTCATACCGAAAATATGCCAATTACTGAAAACGGCGATGGGTCATATTTTGCCCAAACCCCCCAGCAGTTTTTAAAATGTCTGAAATGTCGGAAATTTGACTCCTGAGCGTGATTTTTGAGCCATATTCTGACTCTCTGCTCCTATTTTCAGTTTCAAATTACGACGTTTCATACCGAAAATATGCCAATTACTGTAAACGGCGATGGGTCATATTTTGCCCAAACACCCCTGCAGTTTTCAAAATGTCTGAAATGTCGGAAATTTGACTCCTGATCGTGATTTTTGAGCCATATTCTGACTCTCTGCGCCTATTTTCAGTTTCAAATCACGAAGTTTCATACCGAAAATATACCAATTACTGTAAACGGCGATGGGTCATATTTTGCCCAAACCTCCCTGCAGTTTTCAAAATGTCCGAAATGTCGGAAATTTGACTCCTGAGCGTGATTTTTGAGCCGAATTCTGACTCTCTGCACCTATTATCAGTTTCAAATTACGACGTTTGCCCGAAACGCATTGCGTAATAGTGGCTTTAGGCATTGTATGTACTAGCTCTATCTATATATCAATCCATTAATGTAACATCACTTGTATGTATATACCTTACCTGAATAAACATCTGAATCTGAATCTGAATCTGAAAACGTTTCATACCGAAAATATGCCAATTACTGAAAACGGTGATGGGTCATATTTTGCCCAAACCCCCCTGCAGTTTTCAAAATGTCTGAAATGTAGGAAATTTGACTCCTGAGCGTGATTTTTGAGCCGTATTCTGACTCTGCGCCTATTTTCAATTTCAAATTACGAAGTTTCATACCGAAAATATACCAATTACTGTAAACGGCGATGGGTCATATTTTGCCCAAACCCCCCTGCAGTTTTCAAAATGTCTGAAATGTCGGAAATTTGACTCCTGAGGGTGATTTTTGAGCGAATTCTGACTCTCTGCACCTATTTTCAGTTTCAAATTACGACGTTTCATACCGAAAATATGCCAATTACTGAAAACGGCGATGGGTCATATATTGCCCAAACCCCCCAGCAGTTTTTAAAATGTCTGAAATGTCGGAAATTTGACTCCTGAGCGTGATTTTTGAGCCATATTCTGACTCTCTGCTCCTATTTTCAGTTTCAAATTACGACGTTTCATACCGTAAATATGCCAATTACTGTAAACGGCGATGGGTCATATTTTGCCCAAACCCCCCTGCAGTTTTCAAAATGTCCGAAATGTCGGAAATTTGACTCCTGAGCGTGATTTTTGAGCCGAATCCTGACTCTCTGCACCTATTATCAGTTTCAAATTACGACGTTTCATACCGAAAATATGCCAATTACTGAAAACGGCGATGGGTCATATTTTGCCCAAACCCCCCTGCAGTTTTCAAAATGTCTGAAATGTAGGAAATTTGACTCCTGAGGGTGATTTTTGAGCGAATTCTGACTCTCTGCACCTATTTTCAGTTTCAAATTACGACGTTTCATACCGAAAATATGCCAATTACTGAAAACGGCGATGGGTCATATATTGCCCAAACCCCCCAGCAGTTTTTAAAATGTCTGAAATGTCGGAAATTTGACTCCTGAGCGTGATTTTTGAGCCATATTCTGACTCTCTGCTCCTATTTTCAGTTTCAAATTACGACGTTTCATACCGTAAATATGCCAATTAGTGTAAACGGCGATGGGTCATATTTTGCCCAAACCCCCCTGCAGTTTTCAAAATGTCTGAAATGTCGGAAATTTGACTCCTGAGCGAGATTTTTGAGCCGAATCCTGACTCTCTGCACCTATTATCAGTTTCAAATTACGACGTTTCATACCGAAAATATGCCAATTACTGAAAACGGCGATGGGTCATATTTTGCCCAAACCCCCCTGCAGTTTTCAAAATGTCTGAAATGTCGGAAATTTGACTCCTGAGCGTGATTTTTGAGCCGAATTCTCACTCTTTGCACCTATTTTCAGTTTCAAATTACAACGTTTTATACCGAAAATATGCCAATTACTGAAAACAACGATGGGTCATATTTTGCCCAAACCCCCTTGCAGTTTTCAAAATGTCTGAAATGTCGGAAATTTGACTCCTGATCGTGATTTTTGAGCCATATTCTGACTCTCTGCGCCTATTTTCAGTTTCAAATTACGACGTTTCATACCGAAAATATGCCAATTACTGTAAACATTGATGGGTTATATTTTGCCCAAACCCCCCTGCAGTTTTCAAAATGTCCGAAATGTCCGAAATTTGACTCCTGAGCGTGATTTTTGAGCCGAATCCTGACTCTCTGCACCGATTTTCAGTTTCAAATTACGACGTTTCATACCGAAAATATGCCAATTACTGTAAACGGCGATGGGTCATATTTTGCCCAAACCCCCCTGCAGTTTTCAAAATGTCCGAAATGTCGGAAATTTGACTCCTGAGCGTGATTTTTGAGCCGTATTCTGACTCTGCGCCTATTTTCAGTTTCAAATTACGAAGTTTCATACCGAAAATATACCAATTACTATAAACGGCGATGGGTCATATTTTGCCCAAACCCCCCTGCAGTTTTCAAAATGTCTGAAATGTAGGAAATTTGACTCCTGAGCGTGATTTTTGAGCCGTATTCTGACTCTCTGCGCCTATTTTCAGTTTCAAATTACGAAGTTTCATACCGAAAATATACCAATTACTGTAAACGGCGATGGGTCATATTTTGCCCAAACCCCCCTGCAGTTTTCAAAATGTCTGAAATGTCGGAAATTTGACTCCTGAGGGTGATTTTTGAGCGAATTCTGACTCTCTGCACCTATTTTCAGTTTCAAATTACGACGTTTCATACCGAAAATATGCCAATTACTGAAAACGGCGATGGGTCATATATTGCTCAAACCCCCCAGCAGTTTTTAAAATGTCTGAAATGTCGGAAATTTGACTCCTGAGCGTGATTTTTGAGCCATATTCTGACTCTCTGCTCCTATTTTCAGTTTCAAATCACGACGTTTCATACCGTAAATATGCCAATTACTGTAAACGGCGATGGGTCATATTTTGCCCAAACCCCCCTGCAGTTTTCAAAATGTCCGAAATGTCGGAAATTTGACTCCTGAGCGTGATTTTTGAGCCGAATCCTGACTCTCTGCACCTATTATCAGTTTCAAATTACGACGTTTCATACCGAAAATATGCCAATTACTGAAAACGGCGATGGGTCATATTTTGCCCAAACCCCCCTGCAGTTTTCAAAATGTCTGAAATGTAGGAAATTTGACTCCTGAGCGTGATTTTTGAGCCGTATTCTGACTCTCTGCGCTTATTTTCAGTTTCAAATTACGAAGTTTCATACCGAAAATATACCAATTACTGTAAACGGCGATGGGTCATATTTTGCCCAAACCCCCCTGCAGTTTTCAAAATGTCTGAAATGTCGGAAATTTGACTCCTGAGGGTGATTTTTGAGCGAATTCTGACTCTCTGCACCTATTTTCAGTTTCAAATTACGACGTTTCATACCGAAAATATGCCAATTACTGAAAACGGCGATGGGTCATATATTGCCCAAACCCCCCAGCAGTTTTTAAAATGTCTGAAATGTCGGAAATTTGACTCCTGAGCGTGATTTTTGAGCCATATTCTGACTCTCTGCTCCTATTTTCAGTTTCAAATTACGACGTTTCATACCGTAAATATGCCAATTACTGTAAACGGCGATGGGTCATATTTTGCCCAAACCCCCCTGCAGTTTTCAAAATGTCCGAAATGTCGGAAATTTGACTCCTGAGCGTGATTTTTGAGCCGAATCCTGACTCTCTGCACGTATTATCAGTTTCAAATTACGACGTTTCATACCGAAAATATGCCAATTACTGAAAACGGCGATGGGTCATATTTTGCCCAAACCCCCCTGCAGTTTTCAAAATGTCTGAAATGTAGGAAATTTGACTCCTGAGGGTGATTTTTGAGCGAATTCTGACTCTCTGCACCTATTTTCAGTTTCAAATTACGACGTTTCATACCGTAAATATGCCAATTACTGAAAACGGCGATGGGTCATATATTGCCCAAACCCCCCAGCAGTTTTTAAAATGTCTGAAATGTCGGAAATTTGACTCCTGAGAGTGATTTTTGAGCCATATTCTGACTCTCTGCTCCTATTTTCAGTTTCAAATTACGGCGTTTCATACCGTAAATATGCCAATTAGTGTAAACGGCGATGGGTCATATTTTGCCCAAACCCCCCTGCAGTTTTCAAAATGTCTGAAATGTCGGAAATTTGACTCCTGAGCGAGATTTTTGAGCCGAATCCTGACTCTCTGCACCTATTATCAGTTTCAAATTACGACGTTTCATACCGAAAATATGCCAATTACTGAAAACGGCGATGGGTCATATTTTGCCCAAACCCCCCTGCAGTTTTCAAAATGTCTGAAATGTCGGAAATTTGACTCCTGAGCGTGATTTTTGAGCCGAATTCTCACTCTTTGCACCTATTTTCAGTTTCAAATTACAACGTTTTATACCGAAAATATGCCAATTACTGAAAACAACGATGGGTCATATTTTGCCCAAACCCCCTTGCAGTTTTCAAAATGTCTGAAATGTCGGAAATTTGACTCCTGATCGTGATTTTTGAGCCATATTCTGACTCTCTGCGCCTATTTTCAGTTTCAAATTACGACGTTTCATACCGAAAATATGCCAATTACTGTAAACATTGATGGGTTATATTTTGCCCAAACCCCCCTGCAGTTTTCAAAATGTCCGAAATTTGACTCCTGAGCGTGATTTTTGAGCCGAATCCTGACTCTCTGCACCGATTTTCAGTTTCAAATTACGACGTTTCATACCGAAAATATGCCAATTACTGTAAACGGCGATGGGTCATATTTTGCCCAAACCCCCCTGCAGTTTTCAAAATGTCCGAAATGTCGGAAATTTGACTCCTGAGCGTGATTTTTGAGCCGTATTCTGACTCTGCGCCTATTTTCAGTTTCAAATTACGAAGTTTCATACCGAAAATATACCAATTACTGTAAACGGCGATGGGTCATATTTTGCCCAAACCCCCCTGCAGTTTTCAAAATGTCTGAAATGTAGGAAATTTGACTCCTGAGCGTGATTTTTGAGCCGTATTCTGACTCTCTGCGCCTATTTTCAGTTTCAAATTACGAAGTTTCATACCGAAAATATACCAATTACTGTAAACGGCGATGGGTCATATTTTGCCCAAACCCCCCTGCAGTTTTCAAAATGTCTGAAATGTCGGAAATTTGACTCCTGAGGGTGATTTTTGAGCGAATTCTGACTCTCTGCACCTATTTTCAGTTTCAAATTACGACGTTTCATACCGAAAATATGCCAATTACTGAAAACGGCGATGGGTCATATATTGCTCAAACCCCCCAGCAGTTTTTAAAATGTCTGAAATGTCGGAAATTTGACTCCTGAGCGTGATTTTTGAGCCATATTCTGACTCTCTGCTCCTATTTTCAGTTTCAAATCACGACGTTTCATACCGTAAATATGCCAATTACTGTAAACGGCGATGGGTCATATTTTGCCCAAACCCCCCTGCAGTTTTCAAAATGTCCGAAATGTCGGAAATTTGACTCCTGAGCGTGATTTTTGAGCCGAATCCTGACTCTCTGCACCTATTATCAGTTTCAAATTACGACGTTTCATACCGAAAATATGCCAATTACTGAAAACGGCGATGGGTCATATTTTGCCCAAACCCCCCTGCAGTTTTCAAAATGTCTGAAATGTAGGAAATTTGACTCCTGAGCGTGATTTTTGAGCCGTATTCTGACTCTCTGCGCCTATTTTCAGTTTCAAATTACGAAGTTTCATACCGAAAATATACCAATTACTGTAAACGGCGATGGGTCATATTTTGCCCAAACCCCCCTGCAGTTTTCAAAATGTCTGAAATGTCGGAAATTTGACTCCTGAGGGTGATTTTTGAGCGAATTCTGACTCTCTGCACCTATTTTCAGTTTCAAATTACGACGTTTCATACCGAGAATATGCCAATTACTGAAAACGGCGATGGGTCATATATTGCTCAAACCCCCCAGCAGTTTTTAAAATGTCTGAAATGTCGGAAATTTGACTCCTGAGCGTGATTTTTGAGCCATATTCTGACTCTCTGCTCCTATTTTCAGTTTCAAATCACGACGTTTCATACCGTAAATATGCCAATTACTGTAAACGGCGATGGGTCATATTTTGCCCAAACCCCCCTGCAGTTTTCAAAATGTCCGAAATGTCGGAAATTTGACTCCTGAGCGTGATTTTTGAGCCGAATCCTGACTCTCTGCACCTATTATCAGTTTCAAATTACGACGTTTCATACCGAAAATATGCCAATTACTGAAAACGGCGATGGGTCATATTTTGCCCAAACCCCCCTGCAGTTTTCAAAATGTCTGAAATGTAGGAAATTTGACTCCTGAGCGTGATTTTTGAGCCGTATTCTGACTCTCTGCGCCTATTTTCAGTTTCAAATTACGAAGTTTCATACCGAAAATATACCAATTACTGTAAACGGCGATGGGTCATATTTTGCCCAAACCCCCCTGCAGTTTTCAAAATGTCTGAAATGTCGGAAATTTGACTCCTGAGGGTGATTTTTGAGCGAATTCTGACTCTCTGCACCTATTTTCAGTTTCAAATTACGACGTTTCATACCGAAAATATGCCAATTACTGAAAACGGCGATGGGTCATATATTGCCCAAACCCCCCAGCAGTTTTTAAAATGTCTGAAATGTCGGAAATTTGACTCCTGAGCGTGATTTTTGAGCCATATTCTGACTCTCTGCTCCTATTTTCAGTTTCAAATTACGACGTTTCATACCGTAAATATGCCAATTAGTGTAAACGGCGATGGGTCATATTTTGCCCAAACCCCCCTGCAGTTTTCAAAATGTCCGAAATGTCGGAAATTTGACTCCTGAGCGTGATTTTTGAGCCGAATCCTGACTCTCTGCACCTATTATATGTTTCAAATTACGACGTTTCATACCGAAAATATGCCAATTACTGAAAACGGCGATGGGTCATATTTTGCCCAAACCCCCCTGCAGTTTTCAAAATGTCTGAAATGTCGGAAATTTGACTCCTGAGCGTGATTTTTGAGCCGAATTCTCACTCTCTGCACCTATTTTCAGTTTCAAATTACAACGTTTTATACCTAAAATATGCCAATTACTGAAAACAACGATGGGTCATATTTTGCCCAAACCCCCTTGCAGTTTTCAAAATGTCTGAAATGTCGGAATTTTGACTCCTGATCGTGATTTTTGAGCCATATTCTGACTCTCTGCGCCTATTTTCAGTTTCAAATTACGACGTTTCATACCGAAAATATGCCAATTACTGTAAACATTGATGGGTTATATTTTGCCCAAACCCCCCTGCAGTTTTCAAAATGTCCGAAATGTCCGAAATTTGACTCCTGAGCGTGATTTTTGAGCCGAATCCTGACTCTCTGCACCGATTTTCAGTTTCAAATTACGACGTTTCATACCGAAAATATGCCAATTACTGTAAACGGCGATGGGTCATATTTTGCCCAAACCCCCCTGCAGTTTTCAAAATGTCCGAAATGTCGGAAATTTGACTCCTGAGCGTGATTTTTGAGCCGTATTCTGACTCTGCGCACTATTTTCAGTTTCAAATTACGAAGTTTCATACCGAAAATATACCAATTACTGTAAACGGCGATGGGTCATATTTTGCCCAAACCCCCCTGCAGTTTTCAAAATGTCTGAAATGTAGGAAATTTGACTCCTGAGCGTGATTTTTGAGCCGTATTCTGACTCTCTGCGCCTATTTTCAGTTTCAAATTACGAAGTTTCATACCGAAAATATACCAATTACTGTAAACGGCGATGGGTCATATTTTGCCGAAACCCCCCTGCAGTTTTCAAAATGTCTGAAATGTCGGAAATTTGACTCCTGAGGGTGATTTTTGAGCGAATTCTGACTCTCTGCACCTATTTTCAGTTTCAAATTACGACGTTTCATACCGAAAATATGCCAATTACTGAAAACGGCGATGGGTCATATATTGCTCAAACCCCCCAGCAGTTTTTAAAATGTCTGAAATGTCGGAAATTTGACTCCTGAGCGTGATTTTTGAGCCATATTCTGACTCTCTGCTCCTATTTTCAGTTTCAAATCACGACGTTTCATACCGTAAATATGCCAATTACTGTAAACGGCGATGGGTCATATTTTGCCCAAACCCCCCTGCAGTTTTCAAAATGTCCGAAATGTCGGAAATTTGACTCCTGAGCGTGATTTTTGAGCCGAATCCTGACTCTCTGCACCTATTATCAGTTTCAAATTACGACGTTTCATACCGAAAATATGCCAATTACTGAAAACGGCGATGGGTCATATTTTGCCCAAACCCCCCTGCAGTTTTCAAAATGTCTGAAATGTAGGAAATTTGACTCCTGAGCGTGATTTTTGAGCCGTATTCTGACTCTCTGCGCCTATTTTCAGTTTCAAATTACGAAGTTTCATACCGAAAATATACCAATTACTGTAAACGGCGATGGGTCATATTTTGCCCAAACCCCCCTGCAGTTTTCAAAATGTCTGAAATGTCGGAAATTTGACTCCTGAGGGTGATTTTTGAGCGAATTCTGACTCTCTGCACCTATTTTCAGTTTCAAATTACGACGTTTCATACCGAAAATATGCCAATTACTGAAAACGGCGATGGGTCATATATTGCCCAAACCCCCCAGCAGTTTTTAAAATGTCTGAAATGTCGGAAATTTGACTCCTGACCGTGATTTTTGAGCCAAATTCTGACTCTCTGCTCCTATTTTCAGTTTCAAATTACGACGTTTCATACCGTAAATATGCCAATTAGTGTAAACGGCGATGGGTCATATTTTGCCCAAACCCCCCTGCAGTTTTCAAAATGTCCGAAATGTCGGAAATTTGACTCCTGAGCGTGATTTTTGAGCCGAATCCTGACTCTCTGCACCTATTATATGTTTCAAATTACGACGTTTCATACCGAAAATATGCCAATTACTGAAAACGGCGATGGGTCATATTTTGCCCAAACCCCCCTGCAGTTTTCAAAATGTCTGAAATGTCGGAAATTTGACTCCTGAGCGTGATTTTTGAGCCGAATTCTCACTCTCTGCACCTATTTTCAGTTTCAAATTACAACGTTTTATACCGACAATATGCCAATTACTGAAAACAGCGATGGGTCATATTTTGCCCAAACCCCCTTGCAGTTTTCAAAATGTCTGAAATGTCGGAAATTTGACTCCTGATCGTGATTTTTGAGCCGTATTCTGACTCTCTGCGCCTATTTTCAGTTTCAAATTACGACGTTTCATACCGAAAATATGCCAATTACTGTAAACATCGATGGGTTATATTTTGCCCAAACCCCCCCTGCAGTTTTCAAAATGTCCGAAATGTCGGAAATTTGACTCCTGAGCATGATTTTTGAGCCGAATTCTGACTCTCTGCACCTATTTTCAGTTTCAAATTACGACGTTTCATACCGAAAATAAGCCTATTACTGAAAACAGCGATGGGTCATATTTTGCCCAAACCCCAGTGCAGTTTTCAAAATGTCTGAAATGTCGGAAATTTGACTCTTGAGCGTGATTTTTTAGCCGAATTCTGACTCTCTGCACCTATTTTCAGTTTCAAATTACGACGTTTCATACCGAAAAAAAGCCAATTACTGAAAACGGCGATGGGTCATATTTTGCCCAAACCCCCCTGCAGTTTTCAAAATGTCTGAAATGTCGGAAATTTGACTCCTGATCGTGATTTTTGAGCCGTATTCTGACTCTCTGCGCCTATTTTCAGTTTCAAATTACGACGTTTCATACCAAAAATATGCCAATTACTGTAAACATCGATGGGTTATATTTTGCCCAAACCTCCCTGCAGTTTTCAAAATATCCGAAATGTCGGAAATTTGACTCCTGAGCGTGATTTTTGAGCCGAATCCAGACTCTCTGCGCCTATTTTCAGTTTCAAATTACGACGTTTCATACCGAAAATATGCCAATTACTGTAAACAGCGATGGGTCATATTTTGCCCAAACCCCCCTGCAGTTTTCAAAATGTCCGAAATGTCGGAAATTTGACTCCTGAGCGTGATTTTTGAGCCAAATTCTGACTCTCTGCGCCTATTTTCAGTTTCAAATTACGACGTTTCATACCGAAAATATACCAATTACTGTAAACGGCGATGGGTCATATTTTGCCCAAACCCCCCTGCAGTTTTCAAAATGTCTGAAATGTCGGAAATTTGACTCCTGAGCGTGATTTTTGAAGCGAATTCTGACTTTCTGCGCCTATTTTCAGTTTCAAATTACGAAGTTTCATACCGAAAATATGCCAATTACTGAAAACGGCGATGAGTCATATTTTGCCCAAACCCCCCTGCAGTTTTCAAAATGTCTGAAATGCCGGAAATTTGACTCGTGAGCGTGATTTTTGAGCCGTATTCTGACTCTCTGCGCCTATTTTCAGTTTCAAATTACGACGTTTCATACCGAAGAAATGCCAATTACTGAAAACAGCGATGGGTAATATTTTGCCCAAACCCCCCCTGCAGTTTTCAAAATGTCTGAAATGTCGGAAATTTGACTCCTGAGCGTTATTTTTGAGCCGTATTCTGACTCTCTGCGCCTATTTTCAGTTTCAAATTACGACGTTTCATACCGAAAATATGCCAATTACTGTAAACGGCGATGGGTCATATTTTGCCCAAACCCCCCTGCAGTTTTCAAAATGTCTGAAATGTCGGAAATTTGACTCCTGAACGTGATTTTTGAGCCGAATTCTGACTCTCTGCGCCTATTTTCAGTTTCAAATTACGACGTTTCATACCGAAAATATGCCAATTACTGTAAACGGCGATGGGTCATATTTTGCCCAAACCCCCCTGCAGTTTTCAAAATGTCTGAAATGTCGGAAATTTGACTCCTGAGGGTGATTTTTGAGCGAATTCTGACTCTCTGCACCTATTTTCAGTTTCAAATTACGACGTTTCATACCGAAAATATGCCAATTACTGAAAACGGCGATGGGTCATATTTTGCCCAAACCCCTCAGCAGTTTTTAAAATGTCTGAAATGTCGGAAATTTGACTCCTGAGCGTGATTTTTGAGCCATATTCTGACTCTCTGCTCCTATCTTCAGTTTCAAATTACGACGTTTCATACCGTAAATATGCCAATTACTGTAAACGGCGATGGGTCATATTTTGCCCAAACCTCCCTGCAGTTTTCAAAATGTCCGAAATGTCGGAAATTTGACTCCTGAGCGTGATTTTTGAGCCGTATTCTGACTCTCTGCGCCTATTTTCAGTTTCAAATTACGAAGTTTCATACCGAAAATATACCAATTACTGTAAACGGCGATGGGTCATATTTTGCCCAAACCCCCCTGCAGTTTTCAAAATGTCTGAAATGTCGGAAATTTGACTCCTGAGGGTGATTTTTGAGCGAATTCTGACTCTCTGCACCTATTTTCAGTTTCAAATTACGACGTTTCATACCGAAAATATGCCAATTACTGAAAACGGCGATGGGTCATATATTGCTCAAACCCCCCAGCAGTTTTTAAAATGTCTGAAATGTCGGAAATTTGACTCCTGAGCGTGATTTTTGAGCCATATTCTGACTCTCTGCTCCTATTTTCAGTTTCAAATCACGACGTTTCATACCGTAAATATGCCAATTACTGTAAACGGCGATGGGTCATATTTTGCCCAAACCCCCCTGCAGTTTTCAAAATGTCCGAAATGTCGGAAATTTGACTCCTGAGCGTGATTTTTGAGCCGAATCCTGACTCTCTGCACCTATTATCAGTTTCAAATTACGACGTTTCATACCGAAAATATGCCAATTACTGAAAACGGCGATGGGTCATATTTTGCCCAAACCCCCCTGCAGTTTTCAAAATGTCTGAAATGTAGGAAATTTGACTCCTGAGCGTGATTTTTGAGCCGTATTCTGACTCTCTGCGCCTATTTTCAGTTTCAAATTACGAAGTTTCATACCGAAAATATACCAATTACTGTAAACGGCGATGGGTCATATTTTGCCCAAACCCCCCTGCAGTTTTCAAAATGTCTGAAATGTCGGAAATTTGACTCCTGAGGGTGATTTTTGAGCGAATTCTGACTCTCTGCACCTATTTTCAGTTTCAAATTACGACGTTTCATACCGAAAATATGCCAATTACTGAAAACGGCGATGGGTCATATATTGCCCAAACCCCCCAGCAGTTTTTAAAATGTCTGAAATGTCGGAAATTTGACTCCTGACCGTGATTTTTGAGCCAAATTCTGACTCTCTGCTCCTATTTTCAGTTTCAAATTACGACGTTTCATACCGTAAATATGCCAATTAGTGTAAACGGCGATGGGTCATATTTTGCCCAAACCCCCCTGCAGTTTTCAAAATGTCCGAAATGTCGGAAATTTGACTCCTGAGCGTGATTTTTGAGCCAAATTCTGACTCTCTGCGCCTATTTTCAGTTTCAAATTACGACGTTTCATACCGAAAATATACCAATTACTGTAAACGGCGATGGGTCATATTTTGCCCAAACCCCCCTTCAGTTTTCAAAATGTCTGAAATGTCGGAAATTTGACTCCTGAGCGTGATTTTTGAAGCGAATTCTGACTTTCTGCGCCTATTTTCAGTTTCAAATTACGAAGTTTCATACCGAAAATATGCCAATTACTGAAAACGGCGATGAGTCATATTTTGCCCAAACCCCCCTGCAGTTTTCAAAATGTCTGAAATGCCGGAAATTTGACTCGTGAGCGTGATTTTTGAGCCGTATTCTGACTCTCTGCGCCTATTTTCAGTTTCAAATTACGACGTTTCATACCGATGAAATGCCAATTACTGAAAACAGCGATGGGTCATATTTTGCCCAAACCCCCCCTGCAGTTTTCAAAATGTCTGAAATGTCGGAAATTTGACTCCTGAGCGTTATTTTTGAGCCGTATTCTGACTCTCTGCGCCTATTTTCAGTTTCAAATTACGACGTTTCATACCGAAAATATGCCAATTACTGTAAACGGCGATGGGTCATATTTTGCCCAAACCCCCCTGCAGTTTTCAAAATGTCTGAAATGTAGGAAATTTGACTCCTGAACGTGATTTTTGAGCCGAATTCTGACTCTCTGCGCCTATTTTCAGTTTCAAATTACGACGTTTCATACCGAAAATATGCCAATTACTGTAAACGGCGATGGGTCATATTTTGCCCAAACCCCCCTGCAGTTTTCAAAATGTCTGAAATGTCGGAAATTTGACTCCTGAGGGTGATTTTTGAGCAAATTCTGACTCTCTGCACCTATTTTCAGTTTCAAATTACGACGTTTCATACCGAAAATATGCCAATTACTGAAAACGGCGATGGGTCATATTTTGCCCAAACCCCTCAGCAGTTTTTAAAATGTCTGAAATGTCGGAAATTTGACTCCTGAGCGTGATTTTTGAGCCATATTCTGACTCTCTGCTCCTATTTTCAGTTTCAAATTACGACGTTTCATACCGTAAATATGCCAATTACTGTAAACGGCGATGGGTCATATTTTGCCCAAACCTCCCTGCAGTTTTCAAAATGTCCGAAATGTCGGAAATTTGACTCCTGAGCGTGATTTTTGAGCCGTATTCTGACTCTCTGCGCCTATTTTCAGTTTCAAATTACGAAGTTTCATACCGAAAATATACCAATTACTGTAAACGGCGATGGGTCATATTTTGCCCAAACCCCCCTGCAGTTTTCAAAATGTCTGAAATGTCGGAAATTTGACTCCTGAGGGTGATTTTTGAGCGAATTCTGACTCTCTGCACCTATTTTCAGTTTCAAATTACGACGTTTCATACCGAAAATATGCCAATTACTGAAAACGGCGATGGGTCATATATTGCTCAAACCCCCCAGCAGTTTTTAAAATGTCTGAAATGTCGGAAATTTGACTCCTGAGCGTGATTTTTGAGCCATATTCTGACTCTCTGCTCCTATTTTCAGTTTCAAATCACGACGTTTCATACCGTAAATATGCCAATTACTGTAAACGGCGATGGGTCATATTTTGCCCAAACCCCCCTGCAGTTTTCAAAATGTCCGAAATGTCGGAAATTTGACTCCTGAGCGTGATTTTTGAGCCGAATCCTGACTCTCTGCACCTATTATCAGTTTCAAATTACGACGTTTCATACCGAAAATATGCCAATTACTGAAAACGGCGATGGGTCATATTTTGCCCAAACCCCCCTGCAGTTTTCAAAATGTCTGAAATGTAGGAAATTTGACTCCTGAGCGTGATTTTTGAGCCGTATTCTGACTCTCTGCGCCTATTTTCAGTTTCAAATTACGAAGTTTCATACCGAAAATATACCAATTACTGTAAACGGCGATGGGTCATATTTTGCCCAAACCCCCCTGCAGTTTTCAAAATGTCTGAAATGTCGGAAATTTGACTCCTGAGGGTGATTTTTGAGCGAATTCTGACTCTCTGCACCTATTTTCAGTTTCAAATTACGACGTTTCATACCGAAAATATGCCAATTACTGAAAACGGCGATGGGTCATATATTGCCCAAACCCCCCAGCAGTTTTTAAAATGTCTGAAATGTCGGAAATTTGACTCCTGACCGTGATTTTTGAGCCATATTCTGACTCTCTGCTCCTATTTTCAGTTTCAAATTACGACGTTTCATACCGTAAATATGCCAATTAGTGTAAACGGCGATGGGTCATATTTTGCCCAAACCCCCCTGCAGTTTTCAAAATGTCCGAAATGTCGGAAATTTGACTCCTGAGCGTGATTTTTGAGCCGAATCCTGACTCTCTGCACCTATTATATGTTTCAAATTACGACGTTTCATACCGAAAATATGCCAATTACTGAAAACGGCGATGGGTCATATTTTGCCCAAACCCCCCTGCAATTTTCAAAATGTCTGAAATGTCGGAAATTTGACTCCTGAGCGTGATTTTTGAGCCGAATTCTCACTCTCTGCACCTATTTTCAGTTTCAAATTACAACGTTTTATACCGAAAATATGCCAATTACTGAAAACAACGATGGGTCATATTTTGCCCAAACCCCCTTGCAGTTTTCAAAATGTCTGAAATGTCGGAAATTTGACTCCTGATCGTGATTTTTGAGCCATATTCTGACTCTCTGCGCCTATTTTCAGTTTCAAATTACGACGTTTCATACCGAAAATATGCCAATTACTGTAAACATTGATGGGTTATATTTTGCCCAAACCCCCCTGCAGTTTTCAAAATGTCCGAAATGTCCGAAATTTGACTCCTGAGCGTGATTTTTGAGCCGAATCCTGACTCTCTGCACCGATTTTCAGTTTCAAATTACGACGTTTCATACCGAAAATATGCCAATTACTGTAAACGGCGATGGGTCATATTTTGCCCAAACCCCCCTGCAGTTTTCAAAATGTCCGAAATGTCGGAAATTTGACTCCTGAGCGTGATTTTTGAGCCGTATTCTGACTCTGCGCCTATTTTCAGTTTCAAATTACGAAGTTTCATACCGAAAATATACCAATTACTGTAAACGGCGATGGGTCATATTTTGCCCAAACCCCCCTGCAGTTTTCAAAATGTCTGAAATGTAGGAAATTTGACTCCTGAGCGTGATTTTTGAGCCGTATTCTGACTCTCTGCGCCTATTTTCAGTTTCAAATTACGAAGTTTCATACCGAAAATATACCAATTACTGTAAACGGCGATGGGTCATATTTTGCCGAAACCCCCCTGCAGTTTTCAAAATGTCTGAAATGTCGGAAATTTGACTCCTGAGGGTGATTTTTGAGCGAATTCTGACTCTCTGCACCTATTTTCAGTTTCAAATTACGACGTTTCATACCGAAAATATGCCAATTACTGAAAACGGCGATGGGTCATATATTGCTCAAACCCCCCAGCAGTTTTTAAAATGTCTGAAATGTCGGAAATTTGACTCCTGAGCGTGATTTTTGAGCCATATTCTGACTCTCTGCTCCTATTTTCAGTTTCAAATCACGACGTTTCATACCGTAAATATGCCAATTACTGTAAACGGCGATGGGTCATATTTTGCCCAAACCCCCCTGCAGTTTTCAAAATGTCCGAAATGTCGGAAATTTGACTCCTGAGCGTGATTTTTGAGCCGAATCCTGACTCTCTGCACCTATTATCAGTTTCAAATTACGACGTTTCATACCGAAAATATGCCAATTACTGAAAACGGCGATGGGTCATATTTTGCCCAAACCCCCCTGCAGTTTTCAAAATGTCTGAAATGTAGGAAATTTGACTCCTGAGCGTGATTTTTGAGCCGTATTCTGACTCTCTGCGCCTATTTTCAGTTTCAAATTACGAAGTTTCATACCGAAAATATACCAATTACTGTAAACGGCGATGGGTCATATTTTGCCCAAACCCCCCTGCAGTTTTCAAAATGTCTGAAATGTCGGAAATTTGACTCCTGAGGGTGATTTTTGAGCGAATTCTGACTCTCTGCACCTATTTTCAGTTTCAAATTACGACGTTTCATACCGAAAATATGCCAATTACTGAAAACGGCGATGGGTCATATATTGCCCAAACCCCCCAGCAGTTTTTAAAATGTCTGAAATGTCGGAAATTTGACTCCTGACCGTGATTTTTGAGCCAAATTCTGACTCTCTGCTCCTATTTTCAGTTTCAAATTACGACGTTTCATACCGTAAATATGCCAATTAGTGTAAACGGCGATGGGTCATATTTTGCCCAAACCCCCCTGCAGTTTTCAAAATGTCCGAAATGTCGGAAATTTGACTCCTGAGCGTGATTTTTGAGCCGAATCCTGACTCTCTGCACCTATTATATGTTTCAAATTACGACGTTTCATACCGAAAATATGCCAATTACTGAAAACGGCGATGGGTCATATTTTGCCCAAACCCCCCTGCAGTTTTCAAAATGTCTGAAATGTCGGAAATTTGACTCCTGAGCGTGATTTTTGAGCCAAATTCTCACTCTCTGCACCTATTTTCAGTTTCAAATTACAACGTTTTATACCGACAATATGCCAATTACTGAAAACAGCGATGGGTCATATTTTGGCCAAACCCCCTTGCAGTTTTCAAAATGTCTGAAATGTCGGAAATTTGACTCCTGATCGTGATTTTTGAGCCGTATTCTGACTCTCTGCGCCTATTTTCAGTTTCAAATTACGACGTTTCATACCGAAAATATGCCAATTACTGTAAACATCGATGGGTTATATTTTGCCCAAACCCCCCCTGCAGTTTTCAAAATGTCCGAAATGTCGGAAATTTGACTCCTGAGCATGATTTTTGAGCCGAATTCTGACTCTCTGCACCTATTTTCAGTTTCAAATTACGACGTTTCATACCGAAAATAAGCCTATTACTGAAAACGGCGATGGGTCATATTTTGCCCAAACCCCAGTGCAGTTTTCAAAATGTCTGAAATGTCGGAAATTTGACTCTTGAGCGTGATTTTTTAGCCGAATTCTGACTCTCTGCACCTATTTTCAGTTTCAAATTACGACGTTTCATACCGAAAATAAGCCAATTACTGAAAACGGCGATGGGTCATATTTTGCCCAAACCCCCCTGCAGTTTTCAAAATGTCTGAAATGTCGGAAATTTGACTCCTGATCGTGATTTTTGAGCCGTATTCTGACTCTCTGCGCCTATTTTCAGTTTCAAATTACGACGTTTCATACCAAAAATATGCCAATTACTGTAAACATCGATGGGTTATATTTTGCCCAAACCTCCCTGCAGTTTTCAAAATATCCGAAATGTCGGAAATTTGACTCCTGAGTGTGATTTTTGAGCCGAAT
This sequence comes from Procambarus clarkii, assembly GCF_040958095.1. NCBI lineage: Eukaryota > Metazoa > Arthropoda > Malacostraca > Decapoda > Cambaridae > Procambarus > Procambarus clarkii. Next base: position 44,015,543 of record NC_091167.1, on the reverse strand, counting down.
CCTGACTCTCTGCGCCTATTTTCAGTTTCAAATTACGACGTTTCATACCGAAAATATGCCAATTACTGTAAACAGCGATGGGTCATATTTTGCCCAAACCCCCCTGCAGTTTTCAAAATGTCCGAAATGTCGGAAATTTGACTCCTGAGCGTGATTTTTGAGCCAAATTCTGACTCTCTGCGCCTATTTTCAGTTTCAAATTACGACGTTTCATACCGAAAATATACCAATTACTGTAAACGGCGATGGGTCATATTTTGCCCAAACCCCCCTGCAGTTTTCAAAATGTCTGAAATGTCGGAAATTTGACTCCTGAGCGTGATTTTTGAAGCGAATTCTGACTTTCTGCGCCTATTTTCAGTTTCAAATTACGAAGTTTCATACCGAAAATATGCCAATTACTGAAAACGGCGATGAGTCATATTTTGCCCAAACCCCCCTGCAGTTTTCAAAATGTCTGAAATGCCGGAAATTTGACTCGTGAGCGTGATTTTTGAGCCGTATTCTGACTCTCAGCGCCTATTTTCAGTTTCAAATTACGACGTTTCATACCGAAGAAATGCCAATTACTGAAAACAGCGATGGGTCATATTTTGCCCAAACCCCCCCTGCAGTTTTCAAAATGTCTGAAATGTCGGAAATTTGACTCCTGAGCGTTATTTTTGAGCCGTATTCTGACTCTCTGCGCCTATTTTCAGTTTCAAATTACGACGTTTCATACCGAAAATATGCCAATTACTGTAAACGGCGATGGGTCATATTTTGCCCAAACCCCCCTGCAGTTTTCAAAATGTCTGAAATGTCGGAAATTTGACTCCTGAACGTGATTTTTGAGCCGAATTCTGACTCTCTGCGCCTATTTTCAGTTTCAAATTACGACGTTTCATACCGAAAATATGCCAATTACTGTAAACGGCGATGGGTCATATTTTGCCCAAACCCCCCTGCAGTTTTCAAAATGTCTGAAATGTCGGAAATTTGACACCTGAGGGTGATTTTTGAGCGAATTCTGACTCTCTGCACCTATTTTCAGTTTCAAATTACGACGTTTCATACCGAAAATATGCCAATTACTGAAAACGGCGATGGGTCATATTTTGCCCAAACCCCTCAGCAGTTTTTAAAATGTCTGAAATGTCGGAAATTTGACTCCTGAGCGTGATTTTTGAGCCATATTCTGACTCTCTGCTCCTATTTTCAGTTTCAAATTACGACGTTTCATACCGTAAATATGCCAATTACTGTAAACGGCGATGGGTCATATTTTGCCCAAACCTCCCTGCAGTTTTCAAAATGTCCGAAATGTCGGAAATTTGACTCCTGAGCGTGATTTTTGAGCCGAATTCTGACTCTCTGCACCTATTATCAGTTTCAAATTACGACGTTTCATACCGAAAATATGCCAATTACTGAAAACGGCGATGGGTCATATTTTGCCCAAACCCCCCTGCAGTTTCCAAAATGTCTGAAATGTCGGAAATTTGACTCCTGAGCGTGATTTTTGAGCCGAATTCTCACTCTTTGCACCTATTTTCAGTTTCAAATTACAACGTTTTATACCGAAAATATGCCAATTACTGAAAACAACGATGGGTCATATTTTGCCCAAACCCCCTTGCAGTTTTCAAAATGTCTGAAATGTCGGAAATTTGACTCCTGATCGTGATTTTTGAGCCATATTCTGACTCTCTGCGCCTATTTTCAGTTTCAAATTACGACGTTTCATACCGAAAATATGCCAATTACTGTAAACATTGATGGGTTATATTTTGCCCAAACCCCCCTGCAGTTTTCAAATTTCCGAAATGTCCGAAATTTGACTCCTGAGCGTGATTTTTGAGCCGAATCCTGACTCTCTGCACCGATTTTCAGTTTTAAATTACGACGTTTCATACCGAAAATATGCCAATTACTGTAAACGGCGATGGGTCATATTTTGCCCAAACCCCCCTGCAGTTTTCAAAATGTCCGAAATGTCGGAAATTTGACTCCTGAGCGTGATTTTTGAGCCGTATTCTGACTCTGCGCCTATTTTCAGTTTCAAATTACGAAGTTTCATACCGAAAATATACCAATTACTGTAAACGGCGATGGGTCATATTTTGCCCAAACCCCCCTGCAGTTTTCAAAATGTCTGAAATGTCGGAAATTTGACTCCTGAGGGTGATTTTTGAGCGAATTCTGACTCTCTGCACCTATTTTCAGTTTCAAATTACGACGTTTCATACCGAAAATATGCCAATTACTGAAAACGGCGATGGGTCATATATTGCTCAAACCCCCCAGCAGTTTTTAAAATGTCTGAAATGTCGGAAATTTGACTCCTGAGCGTGATTTTTGAGCCATATTCTGACTCTCTGCTCCTATTTTCAGTTTCAAATCACGACGTTTCATACCGTAAATATGCCAATTACTGTAAACGGCGATGGGTCATATTTTGCCCAAACCCCCCTGCAGTTTTCAAAATGTCCGAAATGTCGGAAATTTGACTCCTGAGCGTGATTTTTGAGCCGAATCCTGACTCTCTGCACCTATTATCAGTTTCAAATTACGACGTTTCATACCGAAAATATGCCAATTACTGAAAACGGCGATGGGTCATATTTTGCCCAAACCCCCCTGCAGTTTTCAAAATGTCTGAAATGTAGGAAATTTTACTCCTGAGCGTGATTTTTGAGCCGTATTCTGACTCTCTGCGCCTATTTTCAGTTTCAAATTACGAAGTTTCATACCGAAAATATACCAATTACTGTAAACGGCGATGGGTCATATTTTGCCCAAACCCCCCTGCAGTTTTCAAAATGTCTGAAATGTCGGAAATTTGACTCCTGAGGGTGATTTTTGAGCGAATTCTGACTCTCTGCACCTATTTTCAGTTTCAAATTACGACGTTTCATACCGAAAATATGCCAATTACTGAAAACGGCGATGGGTCATATATTGCCCAAACCCCCCAGCAGTTTTTAAAATGTCTGAAATGTCGGAAATTTGACTCCTGACCGTGATTTTTGAGCCATATTCTGACTCTCTGCTCCTATTTTCAGTTTCAAATTACGACGTTTCATACCGTAAATATGCCAATTAGTGTAAACGGCGATGGGTCATATTTTGCCCAAACCCCCCTGTAGTTTTCAAAATGTCCGAAATGTCGGAAATTTGACTCCTGAGCGTGATTTTTGAGCCGAATCCTGACTCTCTGCACCTATTATATGTTTCAAATTACGACGTTTCATACCGAAAATATGCCAATTACTGAAAACGGCGATGGGTCATATTTTGCCCAAACCCCCCTGCAGTTTTCAAAATGTCTGAAATGTCGGAAATTTGACTCCTGAGCGTGATTTTTGAGCCGAATTCTCACTCTCTGCACCTATTTTCAGTTTCAAATTACAACGTTTTATACCGAAAATATGCCAATTACTGAAAACAACGATGGGTCATATTTTGCCCAAACCCCCTTGCAGTTTTCAAAATGTCTGAAATGTCGGAAATTTGACTCCTGATCGTGATTTTTGAGCCATATTCTGACTCTCTGCGCCTATTTTCAGTTTCAAATTACGACGTTTCATACCGAAAATATGCCAATTACTGTAAACATTGATGGGTTATATTTTGCCCAAACCCCCCTGCAGTTTTCAAAATGTCCGAAATGTCCGAAATTTGACTCCTGAGCGTGATTTTTGAGCCGAATCCTGACTCTCTGCACCGATTTTCAGTTTCAAATTACGACGTTTCATACCGAAAATATGCCAATTACTGTAAACGGCGATGGGTCATATTTTGCCCAAACCCCCCTGCAGTTTTCAAAATGTCCGAAATGTCGGAAATTTGACTCCTGAGCGTGATTTTTGAGCCGTATTCTGACTCTGCGCCTATTTTCAGTTTCAAATTACGAAGTTTCATACCGAAAATATACCAATTACTGTAAACGGCGATGGGTCATATTTTGCCCAAACCCCCCTGCAGTTTTCAAAATGTCTGAAATGTAGGAAATTTGACTCCTGAGGGTGATTTTTGAGCGAATTCTGACTCTCTGCACCTATTTTCAGTTTCAAATTACGACGTTTCATACCGAAAATATGCCAATTACTGAAAACGGCGATGGGTCATATATTGCTCAAACCCCCCAGCAGTTTTTAAAATGTCTGAAATGTCGGAAATTTGACTCCTGAGCGTGATTTTTGAGCCATATTCTGACTCTCTGCTCCTATTTTCAGTTTCAAATCACGACGTTTCATACCGTAAATATGCCAATTACTGTAAACGGCGATGGGTCATATTTTGCCCAAACCCCCCTGCAGTTTTCAAAATGTCCGAAATGTCGGAAATTTGACTCCTGAGCGTGATTTTTGAGCCGAATCCTGACTCTCTGCACCTATTATCAGTTTCAAATTACGACGTTTCATACCGAAAATATGCCAATTACTGAAAACGGCGATGGGTCATATTTTGCCCAAACCCCCCTGCAGTTTTCAAAATGTCTGAAATGTAGGAAATTTGACTCCTGAGCGTGATTTTTGAGCCGTATTCTGACTCTCTGCGCCTATTTTCAGTTTCAAATTACGAAGTTTCATACCGAAAATATACCAATTACTGTAAACGGCGATGGGTCATATTTTGCCAAAACCCCCCTGCAGTTTTCAAAATGTCTGAAATGTCGGAAATTTGACTCCTGAGGGTGATTTTTGAGCGAATTCTGACTCTCTGCACCTATTTTCAGTTTCAAATTACGACGTTTCATACCGAAAATATGCCAATTACTGAAAACGGCGATGGGTCATATATTGCCCAAACCCCCCAGCAGTTTTTAAAATGTCTGAAATGTCGGAAATTTGACTCCTGACCGTGATTTTTGAGCCAAATTCTAACTCTCTGCTCCTATTTCAGTTTCAAATTACGACGTTTCATACCGTAAATATGCCAATTAGTGTAAACGGCGATGGGTCATATTTTGCCCAAACCCCCCTGCAGTTTTCAAAATGTCCGAAATGTCGGAAATTTGACTCCTGAGCGTGATTTTTGAGCCGAATCCTGACTCTCTGCACCTATTATATGTTTCAAATTACGACGTTTCATACCGAAAATATGCCAATTACTGAAAACGGCGATGGGTCATATTTTGCCCAAACCCCCCTGCAGTTTTCAAAATGTCTGAAATGTCGGAAATTTGACTCCTGAGCGTGATTTTTGAGCCGAATTCTCACTCTCTGCACCTATTTTCAGTTTCAAATTACAACGTTTTATACCGACAATATGCCAATTACTGAAAACAGCGATGGGTCATATTTTGACCAAACCCCCTTGCAGTTTTCAAAATGTCTGAAATGTCGGAAATTTGACTCCTGATCGTGATTTTTGAGCCGTATTCTGACTCTCTGCGCCTATTTTCAGTTTCAAATTACGACGTTTCATACCGAAAATATGCCAATTACTGTAAACATCGATGGGTTATATTTTGCCCAAACCCCCCCTGCAGTTTTCAAAATGTCCGAAATGTCGGAAATTTGACTCCTGAGCATGATTTTTGAGCCGAATTCTGACTCTCTGCACCTATTTTCAGTTTCAAATTACGACGTTTCATACCGAAAATAAGCCTATTACTGAAAACGGCGATGGGTCATATTTTGCCCAAACCCCAGTGCAGTTTTCAAAATGTCTGAAATGTCGGAAATTTGACTCTTGAGCGTGATTTTTTAGCCGAATTCTGACTCTCTGCACCTATTTTCAGTTTCAAATTACGACGTTTCATACCGAAAATAAGCCAATTACTGAAAACGGCGATGGGTCATATTTTGCCCAAACCCCCCTGCAGTTTTCAAAATGTCTGAAATGTCGGAAATTTGACTCCTGATCGTGATTTTTGAGCCGTATTCTGACTCTCTGCGCCTATTTTCAGTTTCAAATTACGACGTTTCATACCAAAAATATGCCAATTACTGTAAACATCGATGGGTTATATTTTGCCCAAACCTCCCTGCAGTTTTCAAAATATCCGAAATGTCGGAAATTTGACTCCTGAGCGTGATTTTTGAGCCGAATCCTGACTCTCTGCGCCTATTTTCAGTTTCAAATTACGACGTTTCATACCGAAAATATGCCAATTACTGTAAACAGCGATGGGTCATATTTTGCCCAAACCCCCCTGCAGTTTTCAAAATGTCCGAAATGTCGGAAATTTGACTCCTGAGCGTGATTTTTGAGCCAAATTCTGACTCTCTGCGCCTATTTTCAGTTTCAAATTACGAAGTTTCATACCGAAAATATACCAATTACTGTAAACGGCGATGGGTCATATTTTGCCCAAACCCCCCTGCAGTTTTCAAAATGTCTGAAATGTCGGAAATTTGACTCCTGAGCGTGATTTTTGAAGCGAATTCTGACTTTCTGCGCCTATTTTCAGTTTCAAATTACGAAGTTTCATACCGAAAATATGCCAATTACTGAAAACAGCGATGAGTCATATTTTGCCCAAACCCCCCTGCAGTTTTCAAAATGTCTGAAATGCCGGAAATTTGACTCGTGAGCGTGATTTTTGAGCCGTATTCTGACTCTCTGCGCCTATTTTCAGTTTCAAATTACGACGTTTCATACCGAAGAAATGCCAATTACTGAAAACAGCGATGGGTCATATTTTGCCCAAACCCCCCCTGCAGTTTTCAAAATGTCTGAAATGTCGGAAATTTGACTCCTGAGCGTTATTTTTGAGCCGTATTCTGACTCTCTGCGCCTATTTTCAGTTTCAAATTATGACGTTTCATACCGAAAATATGCCAATTACTGTAAACGGCGATGGGTCATATTTTGCCCAAACCCCCCTGCAGTTTTCAAAATGTCTGAAATGTCGGAAATTTGACTCCTGAACGTGATTTTTGAGCCGAATTCTGACTCTCTGCGCCTATTTTCAGTTTCAAATTACGACGTTTCATACCGAAAATATGCCAATTACTGTAAACGGCGATGGGTCATATTTTGCCCAAACCCCCCTGCAGTTTTCAAAATGTCTGAAATATCGGAAATTTGACTCCTGAGGGTGATTTTTGAGCGAATTCTGACTCTCTGCACCTATTTTCAGTTTCAAATTACGACGTTTCATACCGAAAATATGCCAATTACTGAAAACGGCGATGGGTCATATTTTGCCCAAACCCCTCAGCAGTTTTTAAAATGTCTGAAATGTCGGAAATTTGACTCCTGAGCGTGATTTTTGAGCCATATTCTGACTCTCTGCTCCTATTTTCAGTTTCAAATTACGACGTTTCATACCGTAAATATGCCAATTACTGTAAACGGCGATGGGTCATATTTTGCCCAAACCTCCCTGCAGTTTTCAAAATGTCCGAAATGTCGGAAATTTGACTCCTGAGCGTGATTTTTGAGCCGAATTCTGACTCTCTGCACCTATTATCAGTTTCAAATTACGATGTTTCATACCGAAAATATGCCAATTACTGAAAACGGCGATGGGTCATATTTTGCCCAAACCCCCCTGCAGTTTTCAAAATGTCTGAAATGTCGGAAATTTGACTCCTGAGCGTGATTTTTGAGCCGAATTCTCACTCTCTGCACCTATTTTCAGTTTCAAATTACAACGTTTTATACCGAAAATATGCCAATTACTGAAAACAGCGACGGGTCATATTTTGCCCAAACCCCCTTGCAGTTTTCAAAATGTCCGAAATGTCGGAAATTTGACTCCTGAGCGTGATTTTTGAGCCGAATCCTGACTCTCTGCACCTATTATCAGTTTCAAATTACGACGTTTCATACCGAAAATATGCCAATTACTGAAAACGGCGATGGGTCATATTTTGCCCAAACCCCCCTGCAGTTTTCAAAATGTCTGAAATGTCGGAAATTTGACTCCTGAGCGTGATTTTTGAGCCGAATTCTCACTCTCTGCACCTATTTTCAGTTTCAAATTACAACGTTTTATACCGAAAATATGCCAATTACTGCAAACAGCGATGGGTCATATTTTGCCCAAACCCCCTTGCAGTTTTCAAAATGTCTGAAATGTCGGAAATTTGACTCCTGATCGTGATTTTTGAGCCGTATTCTGACTCTCTGCGCCTATTTTCAGTTTCAAATTACGACGTTTCATACCGAAAATATGCCAATTACTGTAAACATCGATGGGTTATATTTTGCCCAAACCCCCCTGCAGTTTTCAAAATGTCCGAAATGTCGGAAATTTGACTCCTGAGCGTGATTTTTGAGCCGAATCCTGACTCTCTGCACCGATTTTCAGTTTCAAATTACGACGTTTCATACCGAAAATATGCCAATTACTGTAAACGGCGATGGGTCATATTTTGGCCAAACCCCCCTGCAGTTTTCAAAATGTCCGAATTTTCGGAAATTTGACTCCTGAGCGTGATTTTTGAGCCGAATTCTGACTCTCTGCGCCTATTTTCAGTTTCAAATTACGACGTTTCATACCGAAAATATGCCAATTACTGTAAACGGCAATGGGTCATATTTTGCCCAAACCCCCCTGCAGTTTTCAAAATGTCTGAAATGTCGGAAATTTGACTCCTGACCATGATTTTTGAGCCGAATCCTGACTCTCTGCACCTATTTTCAGTTTCAAATTACGACGTTTCATACCGAAAATAAGCCTATTACTGAAAACGGCGATGGGTCATATTTTGCCCAAACCCCAGTGCAGTTTTCAAAATGTCTGAAATGTCGGAAATTTGACTCTTGAGCGTGATTTTGTAGCCGAATTCTGACTCTCTGCACCTATTTTCAGTTTCAAATTACGACGTTTCATACCGAAAATAAGCCAATTACTGAAAACGGCGATGGGTCATATTTTGCCCAAACCCCCCTGCAGTTTTCAAAATGTCTGAAATGTCGGAAATTTGACTCCTGATCGTGATTTTTGAGCCGTATTCTGACTCTCTGCGCCTATTTTCAGTTTCAAATTACGACGTTTCATACCAAAAATATGCCAATTACTGTAAACATCGATGGGTTATATTTTGCCCAAACCCCCCTGCAGTTTTCAAAATATCCGAAATGTCGGAAATTTGACTCCTGAGCGTGATTTTTGAGCCGAATCCTGACTCTCTGCGCCTATTTTCAGTTTCAAATTACGACGTTTCATACCGAAAATATGCCAATTACTGTAAACGGCGATGGGTCATATTTTGCCCAAACCCCCCTGCAGTTTTCAAAATGTCCGAAATGTCGGAAATTTGACTCCTGAGCGTGATTTTTGAGCCAAATTCTGACTCTGTGCGCCTACTTTCAGTTTCAAATTACGACGTTTCATACCGAAAATATACCAATTACTGTAAACCGCGATGGGTCAAATTTTGCCCAAACCCCCCTGCAGTTTTCAAAATGTCTGAAATGTCGGAAATTTGACTCCTGAGCGTGATTTTTGAAGCGAATTCTGACTCTCTGCGCCTATTTTCAGTTTCAAATTACGAAGTTTCATACCGAAAATATGCCAATTACTGAAAACGGCGATGAGTCATATTTTGCCCAAACCCCCCTGCAGTTTTCAAAATGTCTGAAATGCCGGAAATTTGACTCGTGAGCGTGATTTTTGAGCCGTATTCTGACTCTCTGCGCCTATTTTCAGTTTCAGATTACGACGTTTCATACCGAAGAAATGCCAATTACTGAAAACAGCGATGGGTCATATTTTGCCCAAACCCCCCCTGCAGTTTTCAAAATGTCTGAAATGTCGGAAATTTGACTCCTGAGCGTGATTTTTGAGCCGTATTCTGACTCTCTGCGCCTATTTTCAGTTTCAAATTACGACGTTTCATACCGAAAATATGCCAATTACTGTAAACGGCGATGGGTCATATTTTGCCCAAACCCACCTGCAGTTTTCAAAATGTCTGAAATGTCGGAAATTTGACTCCTGAACGTGATTTTTGAGCCGAATTCTGACTCTCTGCGCCTATTTTCAGTTTCAAATTACGACGTTTCATACCGAAAATATGCCAATTACTGAAAACGGCGATGGGTCATATTTTGCCCAAACCCCTCAGCAGTTTTTAAAATGTCTGAAATGTCGGAAATTTGACTCCTGAGCGTGATTTTTGAGCCATATTCTGACTCTCTGCTCCTATTTTCAGTTTCAAATTACGACGTTTCATACCGTAAATATGCCAATTACTGTAAACGGCGATGGGTCATATTTTGCCCAAACCTCCCTGCAGTTTTCAAAATGTCCGAAATGTCGGAAATTTGACTCCTGAGCGTGATTTTTGAGCCGAATTCTGACTCTCTGCACCTATTATCAGTTTCAAATTACGATGTTTCATACCGAAAATATGCCAATTACTGAAAACGGCGATGGGTCATATTTTGCCCAAACCCCCCTGCAGTTTTCAAAATGTCTGAAATGTCGGAAATTTGACTCCTGAGCGTGATTTTTGAGCCGAATTCTCACTCTCTGCACCTATTTTCAGTTTCAAATTACAACGTTTTATACCGAAAATATGCCAATTACTGAAAACAGCGACGGGTCATATTTTGCCCAAACCCCCTTGCAGTTTTCAAAATGTCCGAAATGTCGGAAATTTGACTCCTGAGCGTGATTTTTGAGCCGAATCCTGACTCTCTGCACCTATTATCAGTTTCAAATTACGACGTTTCATACCGAAAATATGCCAATTACTGAAAACGGCGATGGGTCATATTTTGCCCAAACCCCCCTGCAGTTTTCAAAATGTCTGAAATGTCGGAAATTTGACTCCTGAGCGTGATTTTTGAGCCGAATTCTCACTCTCTGCACCTATTTTCAGTTTCAAATTACAACGTTTTATACCGAAAATATGCCAATTACTGCAAACAGCGATGGGTCATATTTTGCCCAAACCCCCTTGCAGTTTTCAAAATGTCTGAAATGTCGGAAATTTGACTCCTGATCGTGATTTTTGAGCCGTATTCTGACTCTCTGCGCCTATTTTCAGTTTCAAATTACGACGTTTCATACCGAAAATATGCCAATTACTGTAAACATCGATGGGTTATATTTTGCCCAAACCCCCCTGCAGTTTTCAAAATGTCCGAAATGTCGGAAATTTGACTCCTGAGCGTGATTTTTGAGCCGAATCCTGACTCTCTGCACCGATTTTCAGTTTCAAATTACGACGTTTCATACCGAAAATATGCCAATTACTGTAAACGGCGATGGGTCATATTTTGGCCAAACCCCCCTGCAGTTTTCAAAATGTCCGAATTTTCGGAAATTTGACTCCTGAGCGT
>NC_091167.1:43941327-44003811 GCF_040958095.1 Procambarus clarkii | reverse complement strand
CACAGTCATCAACACCCGTCGTGACGACCCCCACAGTCATCAACACCCGTCGTGACGACCCCCACAGTCATCAACACCCGTCGTGACGACCCCCACAGTCATCAACACCCCGTGACGACCCCCACAGTCATCAACACCCGTCGTGACGACCCCCACAGTCATCAACACCCGTCGTGACGACCCCCACAGTCATCAACACCCGTCGTGACGACCCCCACAGTCATCAACACCCGCCGTGACGACCCCCACAGTCATCAACACCCCGTGACGACCCCCACAGTCATCAACACCCGTCGTGACGACCCCCACAGTCATCAACACCCGCGTGACGACCCCCACAGTCATCAACACCCGTCGTGACGACCCCACAGTCATCAACACCCGTCGTGACGACCCCCACAGTCATCAACACCCGTCGTGACGACCCCCACAGTCATCAACACCCGTCGTGACGACCCCCACAGTCATCAACACCCGTCGTGACGACCCCACAGTCATCAACACCGTGTGACGACCCCACAGTCATCAACACCCGTCGTGACGACCCCACAGTCATCAAACACCCGTCGTGACGACCCCCACAGTCATCAACACCCGTCGTGACGACCCCACAGTCATCAACACCCCCGTGACGACCCCACATCATCAACACCCGTCGTGACGACCCCCACAGATCAACACCCGCCGTGACGACCCCACAGTCATCAACACCCGTCGTGACGACCCCCACAGTCATCAACACCCGCCGTGACGACCCCCACAGTCATCAACACCCGCCGTGACGACCCCACAGTCATCAACACCCGCCGTGACGACCCCCACAGTCACAACACCCGTCGTGACGACCCCCACAGTCATCAACACCCACCGTGACGACCCCACAGTCATCAACACCCTCTGTGACGACCCTCACAGTCATCAACACCCGTCGTGACGACCCCACAGTCATCAACACCCGCCGTGACGACCCCCACAGTCATCAACACCCGCCGTGACGACCCCCACAGACAACACCCGCCGTGACGACCCCCACAGTCATCAACACCCGCCGTGACGACCCCCACAGTCATCAACACCACCGTGACGACCCCACAGTCATCAACACCGTCGTGACGACCCCCACAGTCATCAACACCCCCGTGACGACCCCCACAGTCATCAACACCCGTCGTGACGACCCCACAGACAACACCCGCCGTGACGACCCCGACAGTCATCAACACCCGTCGTGACGACCCCCCACAGTCATCAACACCCGCTGTGACGACCCCCCACAGTCATCAACACCCGCTGTGACGACCCCCAACAGTCATCAACACCCGCCGTGACGACCCCCACAGTCATCAACACCCGTCGTGACGACCCTCACAGTCATCAACACCCGCTGTGACGACCCTCACAGTCATCAACACCCGTCGTGACGACCCTCACAGTCATCAACACCCGCTGTGACGACCCTCACAGTCATCAACACCCGTCATGACGACCCCACAGTCATCAACACCCGCCGTGACGACCCCCACAGTCATCAACACCCGTCGTGACGACCCTCACAGTCATCAAACACCCGCTGTGACGACCCTCACAGTCATCAACACCCGTCGTGACGACCCTCACAGTCATCAACACCCGCTGTGACGACCCTCACAGTCATCAACACCCGTCGTGACGACCCTCACAGTCATCAACACCCGCTGTGACGACCCTCCACAGTCATCAACACCCGTCGTGACGACCCTCACAGTCATCAACACCCGCTGTGACGACCCTCACAGTCATCAACCACCCGTCATGACGACCCCCACAGTCATCAACACCCGTCGTGACGACCCCCAAAGTCATCAACACCCGCCGTGACGACCCCCACAGTCATCAACACCCGTCGTGACGACCCCCACAGTCATCAACACCCGCCGGGACGACCCCCACAGTCATCAACACCCGCCGTGACGACCCCCACAGTCATCAACACCCGTCGTGACGACCCCCACAGTCATCAACACCCGTCGTGACGACCCCCACAGTCATCAACACCCGTCGTGACGACCCCCGCAGTCATCAACACCCGTCGTGACGACCCCCACAGTCATCAACACCCGTCGTGACGACCCTCACAGTCATCAACACCCGCTGTGACGACCCCCACAGTCATCAACACCCGTCGTGACGACCCTCACAGTCATCAACACCCGTCGTGACGACCCCCACAGTCATCAACACCCACCGTGACGACCCCCACAGTCATCAACACCCGTCGTGACGACCCCCACAGACAACACCCGCCGTGACGACCACCACAGTCATCAACACCCGTCGTGACGACCCCCACAGTCATCAACACCCACCGTGACGACCACCACAGTCATCAACACCCGTCGTGACGACCCCCACAGTCATCAACACCCACCGTGACGACCACCACAGTCATCAACACCCGTCGTGACGACCCCCACAGACAACACCGCGCCGTGACGACCCCGACAGTCATCAACACCCGTCGTGACGACCCCCCACAGTCATCAACACCCGCCGTGACGACCCCCACAGTCATCAACACCCCGCCGTGACGACCCCCACAGTCATCAACACCCGCCGTGACGACCCCCACAGTCAACACCCGTCGTGACGACCCCCACAGTCATCAACACCCGTCGTGACGACCCCCACAGTCATCAACACCCGTCGTGACGACCCCCACAGTCATCAACACCCGTCGTGACGACCCCCACAGTCATCAACACCCGTCGTGACGACCCCCACAGTCATCAACACCCGTTGTGACGACCCTCACAGTCATCAACACCCGTCATGACGACCCCCACAGTCATCAACACCCGTCGTGACGACCCCCACAGTCATCAACACCCGTCGTGACGACCCTCACAGTCATCAACACCCGTCATGACCCCCACAGTCATCAACACCCGTCATGACGACCCCCACAGTCATCAACACCCGTCATGACGACCCCCACAGTCATCAACACCCGTCGTGACGACCTCCACAGTCATCAACACCCGTCGTGACGACCCCCACAGTTATCAACACCCGTCATGACGACCCCCACAGTCATCAACACCCTCTGTGACGACCCTCACAGTCATCAACACCCGTCGTGACGACCCCCACAGTCATCAACACCCGTCGTGACGACCCCCACAGTCATCAACACCCGTCGTGACGACCCTCACAGTCATCAACACCCGTCGTGACGACCCTCACTGTCATCAACACCCGTCGTGACGACCTCCACAGTCATCAACACCCGTCGTGACGACCTTCACAGTCATCAACACCCGTCGTGACGACCCCCACAGTCATCAACACCCGCCGTGACGACCCCCACTCATCAACACCCGTCGTGACGACCCTCACAGTCATCAACACCCGCCGTGACGACCCCCACTCATCAACACCCGTCATGACGACCCTCACTGTCATCAACACCCGTCGTGACGACCCCCACAGTCATCAACACCCGTCGTGACGACCCCCACAGTCATCAACACCCGCCGTGACGACCCCCACTCATCAACACCCGTCGTGACGACCCTCACAGTCATCAACACCCGCCGTGACGACCCTCACAGTCATCAACACCCGCCGTGACGACCCCCACAGTCATCAACACCCGTCGTGACGACCCTCACAGTCATCAACACCCGTCATGACGACCCCCACAGTCATCAACACCCGTCGTGACGACCCCCACAGTCATCAACACCCGTCGTGACGACCCCCACAGTCATCAACACCCGTCGTGACGACCCCCACAGTCATCAACACCCGTCGTGACGACCCCCACAGTCATCAACACCCGTCGTGACGACCCCCACAGTCATCAACACCCGTCATGACGACCCCCACAGTCATCAACACCCGTCATGACGACCCCCACTGTGGTTGTGGGAAATCATCAGCAGCTTCACTTCCCAGAGACGTCAGTGTCAGGAATTCAAAGCAAGCAATTGACATCCTCATAAACTACGGTTATCGTACTTGATCGTTAAGAAAACTGTTATCAATAAACTGGTCGCGTCCAAAATAAACAAGTCTAACGTGATGTATACCCGAGAATACTTGTTGCTGAACCTTTGGAAAGATAACATTCGGATTCAAAACACATTTGTAACAAGCACAAAACATATCTTTATCCTTAAAGGAACTGAAAGATGGTAAAATATTATCTTCGAGTTTTGTCACAAGAATTCAAAATAGAATTCCAGTTCAATTAAAAATACTAGTAATTGTTTGGTCTACAGTCTGGCCGAAGATGTTTAGTAGTGAAGGTTTAGAGAGCAGAGCTTCAGTGTGGGCTACAGAGGGAGAGCTTCAGTGTGGGCTACAGAGGGAGAGCTTCAGTGTGGGCTAGAGAGCAGAGCTTCAGTGTGGGTTAGAGAGCAGAGCTTCAGTGTGGGCTAGAGAGCAGAGCTTCAGTGTGGGCTAGAGAGCAGAGCTTCAGTGTGGGCTAGAGAGCAGAGCTTCAGTGTGGGTTAGAGAGCAGAGCTTCAGTGTGGGTTAGAGAGCAGAGTTTCAGTGTGGGCTACAGAGGGAGAGCTTCAGTGTGGGCTAAAGAGCAGAGCTTCAGTGTGGGTTAGAGAGCAGAGCTTCAGTGTGGGTTAGAGAGCAGAGCTTCAGTGTGGGTTAGAGAGCAGAGCTTCAGTGTGGGCTACAGAGGGAAAGCTTCAGTGTGGGCTAGAGAGCAGAGCTTCAGTGTGGGCTAGAGAGCAGAGCTTCAGTGTGGGCTAGAGAGCAGAGCTTCAGTGTGGGCTAGAGAGCAGAGCTTCAGTGTGGGCTACAGAGTGAGAGCTTCAGTGTATGCTACAGAGGGAGAGCTTCAGTAAGGGGCATTACTACAGTTGAAGACAATAGGCCTACTTCGCTTGCTAACACATCCATCTAAGGACCTCCGCTCCTCACCAGTGAACCTGTCTTACCTACTGGCGGCCCCAACACACACACTGTGTCCTCTCAATCAACATTCTACCGCTCCTCCACATGCAGTTAGCTAGTGTAGTTTGGTAATGGTGGCTGTACTGTGCTTCGCTGCTTGTCTCCCCTGGTGATGGTGGCTCTCCGCCTGACCACTCATATAAGACGGACAACACCTCACTCGCTGCCCTGTGGCCGCTCAAGCCCACACAAGCTGCCGGTCACAGATACTGAAACGTGAAAGGCGCGCACCGTAGACTTTCACACCTTGCTCCTCATTCGCTCAGTTTCCCCAGTCAATATTCCCAGAAAAGATATTTGCGCCATTTATAATTAACTCAGTGTGTCAAATTTTAAGTTAATTATTTAAAAAAAAACAGCGCTTATTATCATTATTTATGGACAGCGCTCTGGACTCGTAATCCTAAGGATTCCCCACTCAGCTATCAAACCCCCTTGCATGTGCAAAAGGGTTTGATAGCTGAGTGGACAGCGCTCTGGACTCGTAATCCTAAGATCCGGCCTCGATTTCTGCAGTCTGCTGTGTGTGTGTGTGTGTGTGTGTGTGTGTGTGTGTGTGTGTGTGTGTGTGTGTGTGTGTGTGTGTGTGTGTGTGGAGGGGGGGGGGCGCACGCGTGTGTGCATTTTCATCATCACTATTTAAATAAAAATGTATAATTTATATTTATATATAAATCTATATAAATAAAAATTTGAAACAACGTTCCGTTCGCACCCGAGCGTTTTTTTATATACATACCTTATAGCTGTCACGTCTTTGACGGGGAAAGAGATGCTTTTTTGAAAAGCTGTGTTTTTTGTGTTTGTCATGGAAGGGGAATCTTCGAAACCTCTTTACCGATTGTTTTGAAATTTTGACACAACGTTGCATTCGAACAGGCGCGTGTTTTTTATACCTATTATATACATGCCTCACCTGTGACAGGTAAAAACATGCTTTTTTGAAAAACAGCGCCATCTGTTGGACGTAAGAGCAACACACGCTGTAATCTCCGAAAGTTCTTCACCGATTGCTTTGAAATTTTGACACAACGTTGCATCCGAATACGCGCGATTATATATACCTACTATATCGATGCCACACGTATGACAGGTAAAAACATGCTTTCTTTTAAAAACAGCGCCATCTGTTGCTCATAATAGCAACACACGCTATACAAAATATGTTACGATTCCATTTCAATGTTTCCGATTGCATTGATAAATTGAATTTTCCTAGACTTCGATTTATTTTCATTTTCATTTAATCATTTTGTGTGACATTGTGTTGGAATTGAGCTGTGTTGTTTACCATACCGTTCATTTCGTGAGTATAGTTTATTTGTTATATTTTTGTATTGTTTTCATTGCGTTTTTTAACTGTTCCTATTTTTCAGGGATGTGAACATCAGACTATTTGAGGTTCTCAATTTTTAGAAGCGAACATCAGATAATTTGGGAAGGCATCGGACGAGGGAGTGGGGAATGGTGGGGAGGACGAGGGGACGGAGGGAGTTGGGGATGGGGGAATGGAGAATGGTGGAGAGGACAAAGGGACAGGGTAGTGGGTGGATAGTAGGCAGGAAGAGGGGAGGGGAAATGGTACGGAGAACGAGGGGACGGGAAAGAGGGGAAGATGAGGGGATGGTGGAGTGGGGGATGGTGGGGAATACAAGGGGACGGGTGAGGGGGGAATAGTGGGGAGGACTGGGGGACAGGGAAGGTTATTGTGGCTCAGCAACGCACATGCGTGGCTGAGCCACAGCAACGCATGGCCGGGTGCAGCTAGTATAAAATAAAGTTTGTCGGCTAGAGAGTAGCCTTACCTTATTGTGACACTCGTGCCCTGTTGGCTGTAAGGTACGTGAGTGTCATGGGCCAGTCAGAGTCGGCCCAAGTGTCAAGCTTTATGAAATATTGGACTCTATTGTGACCCTTTAGTTTTCATAGTGTGAAGTAAAATCAGATATTGTTCTCTAAATTTGTTTTAAGTTTACTCGCAAATTTACCCGAGTCCCTTATTAATGTGTGGACGTTGAAGTGGATGGAAGGAGAGAGTAGAGGGAGAGAGGGAGTGAGTGAGAGAGGCAGTGAGAGAGGGAGGGAGTGAGAGAGGGAGAGAGGGAGGGAGTGAGAGAGGGAGGGAGAGAGGGAGTGAGAGAGGGAGAGAGTGAGAGAGGGAGGGAGAGAGGGAGGGAGAGAGGGAGGGAGAGAGGGAGAGAGTGAGAGAGTGAGAGAGGGAGGGAGAGAGGGAGGGAGAGAGGGAGGGAGAGAGGGAGGGAGAGAGGGAGGGAGAGAGGGAGTGAGAGAGGGAGTGAGAGAGGGAGTGAGAGAGGGAGTGAGAGAGGGAGTGAGTGAGAGAGGCAGTGAGAGAGGGAGGGAGTGAGAGAGGGAGAGAGGGAGGGAGTGAGAGAGGGAGGGAGAGAGGGAGTGAGAGAGGGAGAGAGTGAGAGAGGGAGGGAGAGAGGGAGGGAGAGAGGGAGGGAGAGAGGGAGAGAGTGAGAGAGTGAGAGAGGGAGGGAGAGAGGGAGGGAGAGAGGGAGGGAGAGAGGGAGGGAGAGAGGGAGGGAGAGAGGGAGGGAGAGAGGGAGTGAGAGAGGGAGTGAGAGAGGGAGTGAGAGAGGGAGTGAGAGAGGGAGTGAGAGAGGGAGTGAGAGAGGGAGTGAGAGAGGGAGTGAGAGAGGGAGTGAGAGAGGGAGTGAGAGAGGGAGTGAGAGAGGGAGAGAGGGAGAGAGGGAGAGAGGGAGAGAGGGAGAGAGGGAGAGAGGGAGGGAGGGAGAGAGAGAGGGAGTGAGAGAGGGAGTGAGAGAGGGAGTGAGAGAGGGAGTGAGAGAGACCCAGACGTGGCCTGGTACCCCAGTTAGCATCACATACAGAGAACAAGGAAGAATACAGAGCATCGGTAAATATGTGTTTCTCTAATGCGAGTGATGACCTGTTCAACACTGTGTTGCCTCAAGTGCTGGAGGCCTGGCCCTCGCCTGGTGACTCTTACTGACCAGTCTGTAGGGTGAGGTGAGGGTGGCAGCCACACACTCGTAGGGTGAGGGTGGCAGCCACACACTCGTAGGGTGAGGGTGTCAGCCACACACTCGTAAGGTGAGGGTGGCAGCCACACACTCGTAGGGTGAGGGTGGCAGCCACACACTCGTAGGGTGAGGGTGGCAGCCACACACTCGTAGGGTGAGGGTGGCAGCCACACACTCGTAGGGTGAGGGTGGCAGCCACACACTCGTAGGGTGAGGGTGGCAGCCACACACTCGTAGGGTGAGGGTGGCAGCCACACACTCGTAGGGTGAGGGTGGCAGCCACACACTCGTAGGGTGAGGGTGGCAGCCACACACTCGTAGGGTGAGGGTGGCAGCCACACACTCGTAGGGTGAGGGTGGCAGCCACACACTCGTAGGGTGAGGGTGGCAGCCACACACTCGTAGGGTGAGGGTGGCAGCCACACACTCGTAGGGTGAGGGTGGCAGCCACACACTCGTAGGGTGAGGGTGGCAGCCACACACTCGTAGGGTGAGGGTGGCAGCCACACACTCGTAGGGTGAGGGTGGCAGCCACACACTCGTAGGGTGAGGGTGGCAGCCACACACTCGTAGGGTGAGGGTGGCAGCCACACACTCGTAGGGTGAGGGGTGGCAGCCACACACTCGTAGGGTGAGGGTGGCAGCCACACACTCGTAGGGTGAGGGTGGCAGCCACACACTCGTAGGGTGAGGGTGGCAGCCACACACTCGTAGGGTGAGGGTGGCAGCCACACTCTTAAGGTGAGGGTGGCAGCCACACACTCGTAGGGTGAGGGTGGCAGCCACACACTCGTAGGGTGAGGGTGGCAGCCACACACTCGTAGGGTGAGGGTGGCAGCCACACACTCGTAGGGTGAGGGTGGCAGCCACACACTCGTAGGGTGAGGGTGGCAGCCACACACTCGTAGGGTGAGGGTGGCAGCCACACTCGTAAGGTGAGGGTGGCAGCCCCACACTCGTAGGGTGAGGGTGGCAGCCACACACTCGTAGGGTGAGGGTGGCAGCCACACTCGTAAGGTGAGGGTGGCAGCCACACACTCGTAGGGTGAGGGTGGCAGCCACACACTCGTAGGGTGAGGGTGGCAGCCACACACTCGTAGGGTGAGGGTGGCAGCCACACACTCGTAGGGTGAGGGTGGCAGCCACACACTCGTAGGGTGAGGGTGGCAGCCACACACTCGTAGGGTGAGGGTGGCAGCCACACACTCGTAGGGTGAGGGTGGCAGCCACACACTCGTAGGGTGAGGGTGGCAGCCACACACTCGTAGGGTGAGGGTGGCAGCCACACACTCGTAGGGTGAGGGTGGCAGCCACACACTCGTAGGGTGAGGGTGGCAGCCACACTCGTAAGGTGAGGGTGGCAGCCACACACTCGTAGGGTGAGGGTGGCAGCCACACTCGTAAGGTGAGGGTGGCAGCCACACACTCGTAGGGTGAGGGTGGCAGCCACACACTCGTAGGGTGAGGGTGGCAGCCACACTCGTAAGGTGAGGGTGGCAGCCACACACTCGTAGGGTGAGGGTGGCAGCCACACACTCGTAGGGTGAGGGTGGCAGCCACACACTCGTAGGGTGAGGGTGGCAGCCACACACTCGTAGGGTGAGGGTGGCAGCCACACACTCGTAGGGTGAGGGTGGCAGCCACACACTCGTAGGGTGAGGGTGGCAGCCACACATGTAAAGTGAGGGCCTACACACACACGCCACAGTGGGGACCTACACACACCACAGTGGGGACCCACACACACACACCACAGTGGGGACCCACACACACACACACACCCCAGTGGGGACCCACACACACACACACACCACAGTGGGGACACACACACACCACAGTGGGGACCCACACACACACACACACCACAGTGGGGACCCACACACACACACACACCTCAGTGGGGACCCACACACACACACACACACCACAGTGGGGACCCCCACACACACACACACACCACAGTGGGGACCCCCCCACACACACACACCACAGTGGGGACCCCCCCACACACACACACACCACAGTGGGGACCCCCACACACACACCACAGTGGGGACCCACACACACACACACACCACAGTGGGGACCCACACACACACACACACCACAGTGGGGACCCACACACACACACACACACCACAGTGGGGACCCACACACACACACACACACCACAGTGGGGACCCACACACACACACCACAGTGGGGACCCACACACACACACCACAGTGGGGACCCACACACACACACCACAGTGGGGACCCACACACACACCACAGTGGGGACCCACACACACACACACACCACAGTGGGGACCCACACACACACACACACACCACAGTGGGGACCCACACACACACACACACCACAGTGGGGACCCACACACACACCACAGTGGGGACCCACACACACACCACAGTGGGGACCCCCACACACACCACAGTGGGGACCCACACACACACCACAGTGGGGACCCACACACACACCACAGTGGGGACCCACACACACACCACAGTGGGGACCCACACACACACACACCACAGTGGGGACCCACACACACACACACCACAGTGGGGACCCACACACACACACACACACCACAGTGGGGACCCACACACACACACACCACAGTGGGGACCCACACACACACACACACCACAGTGGGGACCCACACACACACACACACACCACAGTGGGGACCCACACACACACACCACAGTGGGGACCCACACACACACACCACAGTGGGGACCCACACACACACACACACCACAGTGGGGACCCACACACACACACACACCACAGTGGGGACCCACACACACACACCACAGTGGGGACCCACACACACACACACCACAGTGGGGACCCACACACACACCACAGTGGGGACCCACACACACATACCACAGTGGGGACCCACACACACACACACACCACAGTGGGGACCCACACACACACACACACCACAGTGGGGACCCACACACACACACCACAGTGGGGACCCACACACACACACCACAGTGGGGACCCACACACACACCACAGTGGGGACCCACACACACACATACCACAGTGGGGACCCACACACACACACACACCACAGTGGGGACCCACACACACACACACACCACAGTGGGGACCCACACACACACACACACCACAGTGGGGACCCACACACACACACACACCACAGTGGGGACCCACACACACACACCACAGTGGGGACCCACACACACACACCACAGTGGGGACCCACACACACACACACACCACAGTGGGGACCCACACACACACACACACCACAGTGGGGACCCACACACACACACACACCACAGTGGGGACCCACACACACACACACACCACAGTGGGGACCCACACACACACACCACAGTGGGGACCTACACACACACACCACAGTGGGGACCCACACACACACACACCACAGTGGAAGCACTGTGAACACACAAAACATTTCATTCATAAATTAGCATGTTGTTGGTGTTGACGTGTGGAGGCGAGTGGGCAGGTGTGCAGCACCTGTCACTCCCTGAACACCTCCACTATTGTGTTACAGGAGGGGGAGGGCTGAGGGAGAGCCTCACTTGCATAATGTCCCTCCACCATGTGTCTACATGCACTGATGTCCCAGACAATATACACATATACATATGAAGCAGATCGAAAGTAGTTACAAAATTACAGAAAAAGGTACATGGCTTCCATAACTTGTAATCAATCTAAATATTGTCACCAGTGATGGCAACTGTGGGTACATTTTGCTAACTTTAGCATGTTCAGTATAGGTTATGGTTGGTTGAATGTGACCACATTGCTGGCCGTGTTGATCTTACAGTGTAACCTCTCTATACTTATAACTACCTTCTTAGTATCAGTATTAAGAAGAACAATCAAGTTACCAAAACTCAGTCTAAAGAAACTGGTAATTAGTGAAGAATTTATTGCCTACGAGGTGTCGTGTCCTCCGGAACACCTCCAGGTGAAGGAGTAATTCACTAGGGGCAATTTTGGGTTAAATACATAATGTAGAAGGGGTGAAGGAATATTAGGGCAAACGTAGGGTAAAAAGTAGGGGAAATAAGGTAAGAATAAGGGTAGAGGTCAAGACAAACTTTGGGTAAAGTGGTGTGTAAAACTCTGGTAATCTGTGTGTGTGGGGGGGGGGGACCTCGGTAGAGATATCCTTGCTATCCGGTGGTGATGTCCTTGCTATCCGGTGGTGATGTCCTTGCTATCCGGTGGTGATGTCCTTGTTATCCGGTGGTGATGTCCTTGTTATCCGGTGGTGATGTCCTTGTTATCCGGTGGTGATGTCCTTGTTATCCGGTGGTGATGTCCTTGCTATCCAGTGGTGATGTCCTTGCTATCCGGTGGTGATGTCCTTGCTATCCGGTGGTGATGTCCTTGCTATCCGGTGGTGATGTCCTTGCTATCCGGTGGTGATGTCCTTGCTATCCAGTGGTGATGTCCTTGTTATCCAGTGGTGATGTCCTTGTTATCCAGTGGTGATGTCCTTGTTATCCAGTGGTGATGTCCTTGTTATCCAGTGGTGATGTCCTTGTTATCCGGTGGTGATGTCCTTGTTATCCGGTGGTGATGTCCTTGTTATCCGGTGGTGATGTCCTTGTTATCCGGTGGTGATGTCCTTGTTATCCGGTGGTGATGTCCTTGTTATCCGGTGGTGATGTCCTTGTTATCCGGTGGTGATGTCCTTGTTATCCGGTGGTGATGTCCTTGTTATCCGGTGGTGATGTCCTTGCTATCCGGTGGTGATGTCCTTGCTATCCGGTGGTGATGTCCTTGCTATCCGGTGGTGATGTCCTTGCTATCCGGTGGTGATGTCCTTGCTATCCGGTGGTGATGTCCTTGCTATCCGGTGGTGATGTCCTTGCTATCCGGTGGTGATGTCCTTGCTATCCGGTGGTGATGTCCTTGCTATCCGGTGGTGATGTCCTTGCTATCCGGTGGTGATGTCCTTGCTATCCGGTGGTGATGTCCTTGCTATCCGGTGGTGATGTCCTTGCTATCCGGTGGTGATGTCCTTGCTATCCGGTGGTGATGTCCTTGTTATCCGGTGGTGATGTCCTTGTTATCCGGTGGTGATGTCCTTGTTATCCGGTGGTGATGTCCTTGTTATCCGGTGGTGATGTCCTTGTTATCCGGTGGTGATGTCCTTGTTATCCGGTGGTGATGTCCTTGTTATCCGGTGGTGATGTCCTTGCTATCCGGTGGTGATGTCCTTGCTATCCGGTGGTGATGTCCTTGCTATCCGGTGGTGATGTCCTTGCTATCCGGTGGTGATGTCCTTGCTATCCGGTGGTGATGTCCTTGCTATCCGGTGGTGATGTCCTTGCTATCCGGTGGTGATGTCCTTGCTATCCGGTGGTGATGTCCTTGCTATCCGGTGGTGATGTCCTTGCTATCCGGTGGTGATGTCCTTGCTATCCGGTGGTGATGTCCTTGCTATCCGGTGGTGATGTCCTTGCTATCCGGTGGTGATGTCCTTGCTATCCGGTGGTGATGTCCTTGTTATCCGGTGGTGATGTCCTTGTTATCCGGTGGTGATGTCCTTGTTATCCGGTGGTGATGTCCTTGTTATCCGGTGGTGATGTCCTTGCTATCCGGTGGTGATGTCCTTGCTATCCGGTGGTGATGTCCTTGCTATCCGGTGGTGATGTCCTTGCTATCCGGTGGTGATGTCCTTGCTATCCGGTGGTGATGTCCTTGCTATCCGGTGGTGATGTCCTTGTTATCCGGTGGTGATGTCCTTGTTATCCGGTGGTGATGTCCTTGCTATCCGGTGGTGATGTCCTTGCTATCCGGTGGTGATGTCCTTGCTATCCGGTGGTGATGTCCTTGCTATCCGGTGGTGATGTCCTTGTTATCCGGTGGTGATGTCCTTGTTATCCGGTGGTGATGTCCTTGTTATCCAGTGGTGATGTCCTTGTTATCCAGTGGTGATGTCCTTGTTATCCAGTGGTGATGTCCTTGCTATCCAGTGGTGGTGTCCTTGCTATCCGGTGATGTTTGGCGAGGTCTGGGTCTGGGTGCCGGAAGGTGACCAAGTCGTTATTCTCTATATTTCAAGTGGGTCATTTTTGTTCTCCTATGAATATAACTTCCAGGATTTACAATCTTCTCTGATCAGTGGCAGAGTCTGGGAGTTTGGTATTATTTACTAGCATGTTCCAAGACCCACTTTATTCCATCGTTAGTGTATATATTTAGTTTTATGGAACAAAGTCCCATCACGCTTGACTCTCGGACACCACTAAAGTAATGGACCATTTCTGTTGAACATGACACATTTCCTTTCAGAAAGGATTCGTTAACTGTTTATCTAAAACTGGTAGGTAACGAGATAATTCACAAACACTGCTCGTATGCTCTCTCTCACACAAGATTAGTAATCGCTCTTTCTCTAGGGCTTATTCTCAATATATTTTCCCAATATTTCCTGAATTCTTGTTCGTTGTCTTCATAACGCACATATTCTGACGTGTACTCACCTAGATACCTAGGTGAGTACTCACGTAGAGACCTAGACGAGGTAACCTACATACGTAGGTGAGCTGTGGTATATTCCGTTCCCGCGGGTTGAAGCTCATCCATCAGCATTCTCACTTTTGCTCAAAACCTTTTCTGGATTTCTGTGTAAAAAAAAAATAGGAGAGCGCATTTCTGAACAAGTACAACTTGTAAAGGAAGGCTTCGAGCAGTGCACAGCTCGAACTATGGGACCCATCAACAAGATTAACAACTAACAAGATTAACATCAACAAGATTGCAGCAGAGTTGCATCGACACCTGTGGACCACACACACACACACTTAGCGTGAGAGTGGGACAAAAGACTACGCTAATGTGTTCCTTGCACCATGGAGTAGCGAGGGGGGGGGAGGCAGACAATGTCAACCCTCAACTCAGAGATAGCTTGAGCTACCCTCATCCCTGTGTGTGTATTTATACCACAATAAACGCATTTCAATTTCAATGTGAACCCTGGTTGGGCTCGGATGGGTTAGGGGGGGGGGGACTGCCGGGTTTTGGGTCGAGGTGGGGGTCAGGGTGGGGGGGTCAGGGTGGGGGGGTCGGTCTCCAGCAAGTTTATCTAAGCTCTTGGGCCACCAGCTGTGGGAGTCGGGCGTCTTATCTTGGAGTAGTGTAACAGTGAGTCCTCTAACATTAACGATGGTGTTCCACACCCTGATGGCTTGGTGCTGTAGTCTGATGGTTAGTGGTTGTGTGTTCAGGAGTTCGTGGAGCTCTGGTGGGGTGGGGTGGGGTGGTGGGGTGGTGGGGTGGTGGGGTGGTGGGGTGGTGGGGTGGTGGGGTGGTGGGGTGGGGTGGTGGGGTGGTGGGGTGGGGTGGTGTGGTAGTGGTGGTGGAGTGGGGTGGTGGTAGTGGGGGGGTGGTGGTGGTGGGGTGGTGTTGGTGGGGTAGTGGTGGTGGGGTACTGGTGGGGTGGGGTGGGGTGGTGGGGTGGGGTGGTGGTGGTGGTGGGGGGGTAGTGGTGGTGGGGTACTGGTGGGGTGGGGTACTGGTGGGGTGGGGTGGTGGGGTGGGGTGGTGGGGTGGGGTGGTGGTGGTGGTGGTGGTGGTGGTGGTGGTGGTGGTGGGGTGGGGTGGTGGTGGTGGTGGGGTGGGGTGGTGGTGGTGGTGGGGTGGGGTGGGGTGGTGGTGGTGGGGTGGGGTGGGGTGGGGTGGTGGTGGTGGGGTGGGGTGGTGGTGGTGGTGGGGTGGGGTGGTGGTGGTGGGGTGGTGGTGGTGTGGTGGTGGTGGTGGTGGTGGTGGGGTGGGGTGGGTGGGGTGGTGGTGGGGAGGGCGGGTGATGCTGGCGAGGAGAGCGGGATTGTAATAGAGAAATGGTTGGGGGAGTGTGATGGGGGGGAGGAGGACCAATCGTCCTGATGACTATAGAGCGCCCCCCGTCCCCCCCCCCCCCCCCCCAACGACGGGACTGAAACACACACAGCTCCACGGACCTCAAGTTCATATTTAGATCAGTTCCCCCCTTTACATACACGCTTAAACCTGCTGGGATGGTAAGCGTTCACACACATGTGAACGCTTAACATGTCCTAGGGTTATCTAGAGGTTATCTTGACATGATTTCGGGGCTTAGCGTCCCCGCGGCCCGGTCCTCGACCAGACCTCCTTTTTGTTATGCATCACCAGAAAGCAGCCCGTACGAGCTGACTAACTCCCAGGTACCTATTTACAGCTAGATGAAGAGGAGCATCAGAGTGAAAGAAACTCTGCCCCATTTGAATCCGCCTCCACCGGGGATCAAACTTGTTACCTTAGGACTACGAATCCAAAGCGCAGTCCACTCAGCTGTCAGGGCCCTAAATATACCCCTAAGAGTATAAAGGCTTAATGTGCGAGTAACTTGGATCCCAAACGGTGTTGAGAATTAAAGTGTACTTGATGCACACAAACCCTAACACCGAGCCTAAATCATTTTCGGTTTGACAGACGATCAGCATTGATAAATTAATTCCATTACTCTATATTTACACACATGCTCACACTACACATCCCGTAATGATTAGCATGTTACTCACTCTGATGTGACACCTCGTACAATGCGCGCTTAATTTGTAAACAAGATATTCCCGGCCAACTGCGGCCTCACTCGTATGTTTACAAACAGATTCCCGCCACAAGCTCCATTCACACTCGCCATTCATAAAACAAAATGCAGCACCATGCAGGCCGCCTCTCTCTCTCTCTCTCTCTCTCTCTCTCTCTCTCAGCGTCATTTACAACTCCAGCCAGATGCTCCATTCACAGCCTCCGCTCCTAACCAGCAGCTGTTGACACGCGAGGCGGGGCGGGGGGACACAAACTATATTTTAAGCCACGTTTTGTATCTTGGGATGTCCGACGCTTGGCTCGAGACGCTGGTGAAGAGTTCATGGTGTAAATGCTTTGTGTGTTTAATTTGTATCTTTTGTGTTAGTTGTGATTGTGTCTAAGATTGTGTTACAATCAGCGTGTTGGGCCTTGGTCATACTCTAGAAACCGTCTTACTATCTTACTAATAACAGAACTGATGCTTGTGTTGTGTTACAGCTATGGTGATGTGGGCGCGCGGGGCGGTGGGCGCGTGTGTGGGCGTGCTGGTGGTGTTGGTGGTCACGCCCCCCGCCCACGCCATCACCATCCACCCAGCTGTACTCAAGAACTTTGTCGGTGAGTTGCCTCTAGCGTTCCCTACGTCACTAAATTGATGTACTATAAATTGCCCGAACCTGACTTAACCGGGGACCCGTGAATAGAAAACGGGACATCACGTCAAATTTGCGAGCCGTTGTGATGTTTAATACACCGGTTTTTGGCCTTAGGGGATTTATACGTCACAATACGATGTACTTATTCAAATGCATGTCCCAGCAACGTCATTGTCATTCATTTTCAGTATGCTTCTGTACACTTTCTTTCATGTGTGTGTGTGTGGGGCGGGGGTTCCTAGGTGGCTCTGGTGTGTGTAGAGGTTCCTAGGTGGCACTGAACTAGAGGCAGCTTGAACCATATACACACTAAAACAATTTTCAACATGTACACACAACATTGATACTAGAGCAATCATGTAAGAGATATACACATACTAGAGCACCCCAGAACATACTCAAACACTTGGCCTTGTAAGATAGAGAGAGACTAGAGAGAGGGAGTTACCAAGGGGTTCGACTATAATGTGAGAACTCCCTGCTCAGGTCTCATTAGGTTCAACTCCCCGCAAGTCTGTGTTGTAGATCAATTCCATCAAATCTGAGGTTAAGGTAACAGTGGGTAGTGGTCTTTCTTGCATCCCAGCCCCTTGTACGTCATCAGATATATTATGCCTGGTGACACCTATACACCTGTGTCTATACACCTGTGAATAGACCCATCACGTCTGGGACACACCTGTCCAACACCCAGCCTGGTCGCGTCTCCAACACCCTCTCTCGCTACAGGATCGTACCGCAAAGCAGGAGAGCCAGTGTTGAGGCCGACCTTCGACCGGCCCCGCTACCTGCGTCAGCGCCTGGTGGAGGAGATGGCGGTGCCCAGGTCCCGCCCCGCCGAGGGATACCTAGAGGACGTCACCCTCCTCCAGGACTCCTTCCCTGCCTCGGCCCGAGCAGTCAGCGCCCCACATGAAGAGTGGAACAGACCGCTCAGGTGGGTGAGGTGAGGATGGTGTGTTAGTGTGTGGGGGAGGGTTAGTGTGTGGGGGGGGGGGAGGGTTAGTGAGGGGGGGGGTAGCATGGGAAGGTGGGTTAGTGTGGGGGAGTGGGTTTAGTGTGAGTGTGTGTGTGTGTGTTTACTGTAGGATAAGGGGTGAGTACACAGTGACAGCAGTACATATATATTAAGTCTACATGCGCTTTAAAATGCGAATAATCTTACTATTCTAACAAATATGTTCATTTTTATGAAACTTCTCACCCAAGTATAGCGTCCCATAATGCTTATTTCTCGTGTGACGCTTGGTGTGACGCTTGGTGTGACGCATGGCGTGACGCTTGGTGTGACGCATGGCGTGACGCTTGGTGTGACGCTTGGTGTGACGCTTGGTGTGACGCTTGGCGTGACGCTTGGCGTGACGCTTGGCGTGACGCTTGGCGTGACGCTTGGCGTGACGCTTGGCGTGACGCTTGGCGTGACGCTTGGCGTGACGCTTGGCGTGACGCTTGGCGTGACGCTTGGCGTGACGCTTGGCGTGACGCTTGGCGTGACGCTTGGCGTGACGCTTGGCGTGACGCTTGGCGTGACATAACGCAACCTCTACGTCAGCAGGTCCTGCGCCGGGTCGGCCTCGTGCGCCCAGAACATGGACAACACCCTCAACCTGTTGATGCGCATGATGGAGACGGGCAGGCGCTAAGGCTCACCCGGGGTGGCAGTCGTGGCTGCCAACCCTGCTTCACGCAACCCACTTGCCTCATCCTCTTCAGTCTCACTGTTATGGATGCTGCCTCATGTCCTCTCATCTTCCTCACAATCACATCGTGTTGGATGCTCAATGCCTCCCCGCCACTCACTCTCTCTCTCTCTCTTCCCCTTCACATACTCATTAAATCGCCTTCCTTCTTTCAGCTTCCTATACACCTTACTTTCTCTGCGCCAGAATGCATGATATTCCCACTTTTAATCTCCCCTTTACCCCACTCTCACCGTCACCCCCTGGACAATCCACAAGAGGACGTGTGTGGCAGAATGATATAGTCTCCCTTCAACACTCATCATTTTCATTGATGTATATTTAACAAGAGATGTATAGAGAAAACGAAATGTTTTGGAGAATGTTATCTCGATATACACTAAAGAAATTTAAAATAATGAATGGTGGAATGAAGCAAAATTTACACCTTCACGGTTCTGTGTAATACATTTTGCCAGTGAGAATACCAATAAATATTAAGGTGTGTTAAGTATCTCTCCTTTCCTGTCTCAGTTTGTACATATGATATGTAAAGTGGTTTAATACAATGCCCAGATGTTTAACTCCAAACGAAAAGAACTCAAATTGTCTTGTGTATAGTGCCGAGGACAGGGAGCCTGCTCGACTCTTCAAGGTTCCCCTAGGACATGTGACCCTCTACAGGATGCAACCCACAACAGTGAACCAACTCCAGAGTCCCTATTTACTGTTAGGTAAACAGAGGTATCAGGTGAAAGGAAACTTATTCCTTTCACGCCCATGTACACGCCCTGGTTTTGGAAATTGAACCCGTGATCGTTCAATTGCGAACCAATTGCGTTGAGCAATGTTCAAAACAAAGGCGTATTAGCCTTAACCAGACGGGCTCAATAATCCCAGCAACTAGGCCGCCACAAACAACTACAGAATTAACCCCAGGGAACATAATGGCTGGAAGAGAGAACGAAAATTATACCATACACGTTTAAACTGGCGAATTATCTTTCTCTATAGTTGCTCTTCAATTGTGATTTTTTTTCATAACTGCAGAGCAGAGCAATTATATCGTGTGAGCAGAGCCAGAACATCTCAAGATAACATCTCAAGGGCCGGATGTGACCGAATTTGGGCCCCTCGGCCACAACGGCTGAATGGGCACCACCCTCTGGTCAGTGTGGCTACATTTAATATTTGTCCATTTTTATGGTACAATTAGTGTTGGCGGCCACCCCCTGGTGCTGGTGGGACCCCCCCCCCTGATGCTGGTAGCCCCCCCCCCTGGTGCTGGTGGCCCCCCCCTGGTGCTGGTGGGACCCCACCCCCCCCCCTGATGCTGGTGGCCCCCCCTGGTGCTGGTGGGACCCCCCCCCCTGATGCTGGTAGCCCCCCCTGGTGCTGGTGGCCCCCCCCTGGTGCTGGTGGGACCCCCCCCCCTGATGCTGGTGGCCCCCCCCCTGGTGCTGGTGGGACCCCCCCCCCTGATGCTGGTAGCCCCCCCCTGGTGCTGGTGGCCCCCCCCTGGTGCTGGTGGCCCCCCCCTGGTGCTGGTGGGACCCCCCCCTGATGCTGGTAGCCCCCCCCTGGTGCTGGTGGCCCCCCCCTGGTGCTGGTGGGACCCCCCCCTGATGCTGGTAGCCCCCCCCTGGTGCTGGTGGCCCCCCCTGGTGCTGGTGGGACCCCCCCCTGATGCTTGTAGCCCCCCCCCCTGGTGCTGGTGCCCCCCCCCCTGGTGCTGGTGGGACCCCACCCCCCCCTGATGCTGGTGGCCCCTCCCCCTGGTGCTGGTGGCCCCCCCTGGTGCTGGTGGGACCCCCCCCCCTGATGCTGGTGGCCCCCCCCTGGTGCTGGTGGGACCCCCCCCCTGATGCTTGTGCCCCCCCCTGGTGCTGGTGGGACCCCCCCCTGATGCTTGTGGCCCCCCCCTGGTGCTGGTGGCCCCCCCCCTGGTGCTGGTGGGACCCCCCCCCCCTGATGCTTGTGGCCCCCCCCCCTGGTGCTGGTGGGACCCCCCCCCCCTGATGCTGGTAGCCCCCCCTGGTGCTGGTGGCCCCCCCCTGGTGCTGGTGGGACCCCCCCCCCTGATGCTGGTGGCCCCCCCCTGGTGCTGGTGGGACCCCCCCCCCTGATGCTGGTAGCCCCCCCCTGGTGCTGGTGGCCCCCCCCTGGTGCTGGTGGCCCCCCCCTGGTGCTGGTGGGACCCCCCCCTGATGCTGGTAGCCCCCCCCTGGTGCTGGTGGCCCCCCCCTGGTGCTGGTGGCCCCCCCTGGTGCTGGTGGGACCCCCCCCTGATGCTGGTAGCCCCCCCCTGGTGCTGGTGGCCCCCCCCTGGTGCTGGTGGGACCCCCCCCTGATGCTTGTAGCCCCCCCCCCTGGTGCTGGTGCCCCCCCCCCCTGGTGCTGGTGGGACCCCACCCCCCCCTGA
The DNA here is from genome assembly GCF_040958095.1 of Procambarus clarkii. Taxonomy (NCBI): domain Eukaryota; kingdom Metazoa; phylum Arthropoda; class Malacostraca; order Decapoda; family Cambaridae; genus Procambarus; species Procambarus clarkii. Next base: position 43,982,498 of record NC_091167.1, on the reverse strand, counting down.
TGCTGGTGGCCCCTCCCCCTGGTGCTGGTGGCCCCCCCTGGTGCTGGTGGGACCCCCCCCCCCTGATGCTGGTGGCCCCCCCCTGGTGCTGGTGGGACCCCCCCCCTGATGCTTGTGCCCCCCCCCTGGTGCTGGTGGGACCCCCCCCTGATGCTTGTGGCCCCCCCCTGGTGCTGGTGGCCCCCCCCTGGTGCTGGTGGGACCCCCCCCCCTGATGCTTGTGGCCCCCCCCCCTGGTGCTGGTGGCCCCCCCTGGTGCTGGTGGGACCCCCCCCTGATGCTTGTGGCCCCCCCCTGGTGCTGGTGCCCCCCCCTGGTGCTGGTGGGACCCCCCCCCCCTTGATGCTGATGCCCCCCCCTGGTGCTGGTGGGACCCCGCCCCCTGATGCTGGTGGCCCCCCCCCCTGGTGCTGGTGGCCCCCCCCTGGTGCCGGTGGGACCCCCCCCCCTGGTGCTGGTGGCCCCCCCCTGGTGCTGGTGGGACCCCCCCCCCTGGTGCTGGTGGGACCCCCCCCCTGATGCTGGTGGCCCCCCCTGGTGCTGGTGGCCCCCCCTGGTGCTGGTGGGACCCCCCCCCCCTGGTGCTGGTGGCCCCCCCCTGGTACTGGTGGCCCCCCCCCTGGTGCTGGTGGCCCCCCCCTGGTGCTGGTGGCCCCCCCCTGGTGCTGGTGAGACCCCCCCCCCTGATGCTGGTGCCCCCCCCCCCTGGTGCAGGTGGCCCCCCTCCCCCACTGGTGCTGGTTGGACCCCCCTCCCCCCACTACTTGCCTTGGGATGCGCGGCTCCAGGACAGGTGAGACACGCAGGGTTTTGTCCTCCCACGGTGAGCCTGTGACGACTGAGACACGAGTGGTGACGCTGGGAGACGCGACAGTGTTGATGGTTAGGTGAGGCTTCAGTATCATTTTGTAAAGTTAGATGTGGTGCCTAGAGGGCAGGCCTGGAGGGGGTTCTTGTAGTTCGATTAGGCGACGGCCACGTCGTGAATTATTTCAACACATTGTAGTTGTAGTATGTGACAACACAATGTGTTGTCACATTGTTAGGTAGATATTTTGGAGCCCCAGAAGTCCCTTTGGGAGGACAGCACCGGCCACCACGACACAGACAACTGAACGATGTTGACGTGAGGTGGTGACGGCGTCAGCTGGTCCCTGGTTCAAGGCTTACGTTTTCTATATATGGGTGTCCGGGTGATTTCAATTTCATGAATAAACTACGTTTAGGTTATATTGTAAGACTTCTCCTTCCTCTAATATATGCATGATGTTGAAAGGGCACTTTGGGGGCGATTAATTAGTGTTTGAAATTGATTTTTCCACTGTTATATCAGAAGCAGTGGAGAGAATGTTCGATTGTCTCTGGAACATGGCAGTGGAAGTTCATTTGTCTTTTATTTTGTATATATAGCTAATGTGCTGCTACTTTGGAGTGTCTCAGTTTTAGTCTGGCCATTGTTATATTTGTTTATATTTTTTATGGCTGGTGTGTTTGCAAGCTTCCCAGGTCTTTTTCTAGTTCTATAGTATGCTTTGGAGTGCCATGATTTCAATTTCCATACAAAGTTTGGAGTTGGTATGTGATGTGTGTTGTAGTATACATCGCTTTTGCTAATTCACATACAATATCATTATTGAATATTCGACGGTGTACTGGCACCTATTGTGTGTATATATATTACAATCTTCTGCAAGGTGTTGCAGATGAGTATGACATGTTGCAAAGGGAAGCTGCAGGGTAGTGGTCGTCTAGCTCTCCGCAATTTTTGAGGCAGTGTGAGATGATGGTGCTGGTGGGCACCTACAGCACTGGGCCATATATCCCCCATCAGTCCAGGCGTAGTTCGGGAGTTCAGACAAAGCAACAGGCCGCGAGCCACGCTGGTTATAAACGTTTATGTATTGCCAGCAGGAAACAGGGCGTCACACGCAGGGCGTCGTAACGTGATTCTTCCTGGAATCTGGCCGTTAAGAATGGGAAGCGTGAAGTGGAATTTTTGTATGTGATACAGGTCGTAACGGAGACGTGTCCGAGCGCCGTGGATCCGCAGACAGTGCAGAAGGAAATGTACTCTCGCTGTTTCTTCCTGATCTGGACACTGGTCCAGCGCGTCCAGATACCCAAGTGGCGGAGATGAGGCACTAGCTCGTGTAGTCCCATCACCCGTAGAGTGAGTGATGCGGGAATCGAAGCAGCGGTCCCGGATTAGGAGGAATAAGTAAGTAATTATCAAAATAAGGCACCAAGCCGGGAAGACTATGTAGCAGAATCAAATATGCGGATTAATCAGAGGACGCTAAATATCACCAAGGATGCCAATACGAGAACAGAAACGCATAAGGCGAACGATATCAAAAGTATCCGAGTCACCAAGAATTCTATCAAGAGACAACTGACATAGAGGGACGGTCGGAAAGCAAGACACACGCTTGTCCTGGAAGTCAGGACATTCAACAAGGATATGCACGACTGTAAGAGGGACAACGTAATTTGGACAATAAGGAGCAGGGCGGCGCTCCATTAAGTGTCTGTGAGTTAAGCGAGTATGGCCAATACGCAACCTTGCCACAGCCGTTTCCGACCGCCGGTTACGGTAGTCGGAGGACGGCCATGGGGACACACTACTCTCAAGAGTACGTAATATGTTACCAGTAACAGAAGACCAACAACCCTGCCAACGGGCAAAGATAGAGGAATGAATAACTGGGTAAAAGTTGGAATAAAGAACACCTTTACGGGAGATGGACAAAAGTGCGGCTAGCTTCCTTAGCAGCAGCATCCGCACGCTCATTTAAATTAAAGAGACACCAATATGGTAAAACTCAACTGTCTTAAATCTACTGGAGATAAGAAACAGCCAATGTTGAATCTCGACTACCACCGGATGGACTGGATTAAAGGTCTCCAGAGCCATGAGGGCACTACGAGGGTGCCCTCATGGCTCAACTTCAACAACAAAGGAATGACAGCGAGTAAGCAGTAGACGGAGAGCATAGAGAATAGCATAAAGTTCTGCCGTGAAGATACTAGTCTCTGGAGGCAGGCTACACATATAGGTGTGGACAGGAAAAACAACAGAGTAGCCCACACCGTCCACAGACTTAGACCATCGGTGAAGATGGAAACGGAGCGGGAGTAAGTAGAAAAGTGCTCAAGGAAAAGGCGTTTCAGAACTGTAGGAGTAAATGCTTTAGTGACGTGTGTCAGGGATTTACAAAATTTAGGAAGGGGGGACCCTCCACGGGGGCAAGGATGGAACAACACGAGGAGAAACATTGGTAATATGAACCGAAAGAGAATTTTTCAGGCGAGACAACCGAACAGAAAGAGGGAGGTGGTGAAGGAGAACAGTAACCAGAGGAGGGGCAAAAGTCAAAGCACGACACAGGCGAGAGTGTGAATGTAGCAAGGACCGCGCAAGGTAACGAAGACAGTAGCGATCACGGCGGTCCTGGAGAGACAGGAAGCCAGTGTCAACATACAAGCTGAGACGCAACCCAGTATGGTACAAAGCAGGGCTAGGAGGAGGCTGGTGCACGAATGAGTGAGATGAGTCGGTCGCAGGTGAGGTAGAAGCGCCATACGCCACAGGGCGCCACACAGGCCAGACGGAGCACCGCTTTTAAAGTCGATGCAGATTTGTACTTTTCCCAACTGGAAGTGTTGTTATTTTTACAGGCATTTGTAAACACCATACCATTCTGCAGTGAATATTACTATCAGGTTGAGACAAATACAGAATTCCTTTTTTTGTAAGAAAATTGCTTATTTGATGAACAAGGCAATTTTGTTTAAGGTGGATTACTAGGGTCTGGCGTTGGCTGGTAGTAGTATATGGTGTTGTGGTAAAGATACCATGGAGGCGGATATGCTCGTCTTTCCGTGACTATACCGAGGTTCTTACTTAGTCATGTCTACACAATAGGTGTAATTAGCAGCGAAAAAGATTCTGAACCTCCAAGTTCTTATATTGTCCAAAAATAAATTCATAATTTATTTTTGTGCTAATAAGATTTTGTGTCAGTTAAACAGTTACAAGCGCGAGTATACGACATCATACTCGGTACAGATATAACTTATGCAAGCACATATCCTGCATTTTGTCAATAAAATATACTTCAAGAATAACAAATGTTTGACCATTTAACTTATTTTTAAATTAGGTAACTGAAATAACAACACACAATACAGATATATTTACTTACAGTTGTGGCTCCTCACTGACTGTAGGCCTGTGTACTACAGAGGCCTACAGCTAGCCTACTACACCTACTAATACCTAGTATTAGGTCTACAGCTAATACACACGAGCTGAACGTACACGAACACTTTAAAATTACAACAACAGTCAAATTATCATTACTGCCCCGAGCTGAGGGAAGGAGAGAGAGGAATAACCGTGTTAGTGACCAGGACGACCACCAAACCTCGAGACATACATAAAGCAGTGAAAACTGTGGAGATCAGAAATTAAAGTTCATAAAAAATGACATACAAGCCACATACATCCACTGAAGACCACTTAACGTGGACGGTAGAGCGACGGTCTCACTTCATGTGGGTCGGCGTTCAATTCCCGACCGTCCAAGTGGTTGGGCACCATTCCTTTCCACCCCCTCCCGTCCGATCCCAAATCCTTATCCTTATCCCTTCCAAGTACTATATAGTCGTAATGGCTTGACGCTTTCCCCTGATAGTTCCCTTCCCTTCCACTGAAGAATGGACAAAGCAAACAACAGAGATAACTTGAAAAAAAAAACAGAAAAGCTAAGGCAAAGGACACAGGCTATTAGGGAAGATCAGGAGAAATTGAAATTGAATTGAAATTGAAATAAGTTTATTGAGGTAAAATACACACAAAGGGATGAGATAGCTCAAGCTATCCTCACCCCGTTCAGTACATCGTGTTAATATATACATAGACACACATCACAAACAATAAACATATTACCGAACATTCTGAGAGATAAACATATAGATTTCTTCCTTTACACAAGTAGTATGGTATCAGACGTACACACAAATACTTTTATGACCTAGGTATACTGTATAGACAATTTGCAAGAGACATGCAGATAATTCAACAAAAGATTACAGTCTTGGTGCAAAATTCTTATATCTCTCAAGAATATCATCAACCTTTCCGTTGTGACACATCCAGGCTATTTGTTCAGGAACAGTCCTTATCTCAGTGTTTCTACATACATTAATCAACGGACAATCAAGAACATAATGGGCAAGGGTGTGAGACCTTAACATAGCACATAGTTTACACTTCGTGTCATTATCATGAAGACCTATTTAGTCAGTCAGCTGTCACGGGCTGCTTCCTAGGGGTGGAGGCCTGGTCGAGGACCGGGCCGCGGGGACACTAAAAAGCCCCGAAATCATCTCAAGATAACCACCTTTGTAAATGCACATTAATGACACTGTAAAAAGACCCATCGAACACTTTATATAGTGTAGTTAAATCTGTATTCATGTATGTAGGTTAGATTAGCATTTTAAAAGCATTACAATCACCGTCTGTGGTTGATTGTTCAATAAATCACTGAACTATATGTTTAACACATCTCTAACTCTGTTGATGGAGGACAGAAGAAAATGTATATATGACGGTTAGCATTGTAAATGTGTGGCCACGTCTGTGGTAGAGACAACAACAGCCTGAGGGAGCTCACTAAGTGAAAGTCTTCAGAGGTAGACAGTTTTACACTTGCAGTGAAACCTTATAGTTGAAGGAACCTACTCCACTTCATTGGGATTTGTATAGAATATACATAAAATAAAAAATTTAAATTAAAAAAAATTTACAATTTATATACCATTCTTAATCAGGACAGAATACACATGTACTTCATTCTATAGAACTCATTATCAACGAGAGAACGGATATAACGTCCCAGTTAAATCATGCCAATGGCTCATTTTCAAACAGTTACACAGGAAGACAAATTAACAGGCTTATAGCAAAACATGAATAAATGTTTACTTAATGTGGTTGATTGTATACAAAATTCGAAAACAATTGGCCAAACTAGCAACAAAATGGGTGGCACAATCATGCACAAACTGATACAAACAAAAGTTATTATAATATAAATATGCAACACATTAATAAATGTCAAAATAAAGAATAACAAATTAGGCAAATATTGTTGATTATCGCATACTAATGAAAGCTTTACCTTGGCACACAAACTATGACATGGGCACACACACACACACACACAAACTATGACATGGGCACACACACACACACACAAACTATGACATGGGCACACACACACACACACAAACAAACTATGACATGGGCACACACACACACACACAAACAAACTATGACATGGGCACACACACACACACACAAACAAACTATGACATGGGCACACACACACACACACAAACAAACTATGACATGGGCACACACACACAAACTATGACATGGGCACACACACACAAACTATGACATGGGTACACACATACAAACTATGACATGGGCACACACAAACAAACTATGACATGGGCACACACATACAAACTATGACATGGGCACACACACACAAACTATGACATGGGTACACACATACAAACTATGACATGGGCACACACATACAAACTATGACATGGGCACACACATACAAACTATGACATGGGCACACACATACAAACTATGACATGGGCACACACATACAAACTATGACATGGGCACACACATACAAACTATGACATGGGCACACACATACAAACTATGACATGGGCACACACAAACAAACTATGACATGGGCACACACAAACAAACTATGACAAGCTGTTTCGTAATGGAGAATAGAAAAAAATACATTCCTAGTACAAATTATGTCACATAACCATGTTTCTCATACTGCTGTAATGGCCTTATGTAAGAACACTCATGTATTACAAAATAAACCACCTAAAACCATTTAATTGACTTGTTCTAGTAAAAAATAAATGATTTCTAAATAACGATGTAAATGTTTACAAATTATTACTTCGACATTTTTAGCTCGCTGTATGCATAATTAAAAAAGCAGATTACTTAACAAATAAAGTGATAAGGTTTTTACAAGAATTGTATAGCAATATCTGTGAGATCCCTTTTTTTATCTATCAGGGGGAAGTCGGACACATTGGACTCTGTCTCATGCATCAAGAAGGTACTTAGATGAACAACGTGGCCTTTGTGGGGTTATAATTTGTCATTTGATAAGATTGAACGTTATCACAGACAAAAGAATGAACAAATTCACGACAACAGTAAATATTCTGTAGAACTAACTAATTAAATATTTAACTTTAATATAAGATAATTTGTCAAATTCGTGTTATCCATAGAAATATCTAAATAAATATCATTAAATAATGTACATGTAGTAAGTATTTTAAGACATCGAACCCCCACAGTTGGACATGAAGGAGGTGACAACGTTTCGGTAGGCCAGATTTACGAAGCAGTTACGCAAGCACTTACAAAACATCTTTTCTCAAAGTTTAACGGCTTTGTTTACAATTATTAAACAATTAATGAGTTTCGAAGCACCAGGAGGCTGTTTATAACATTAACAACAATTTATTGGGAAGTTTTCATGCTTGTAAACTGTTTAATAAATGTAACCAAAGCCGTCAAAGATCGAGGAAAGATGTACACGTTCGTAAGTACTTGCGTAACTGTTTCGTGAATCTGGCTGGACTATTATTGTGTGATGATATGATAGTCCAGGACACACACTCACCAAAACGTCAATTTCTATACAATCAGATGTGAGAGTTGGGCGACTCACTTGGAACCACTGTTGTGACTTACTGTCTGGACATTATATTATTGATACAACTGATATACATTACTTTATATATTCTGGAAATTTTCCACTAACAGAACTTTTAATGCCGATATTTAATTATGTGTCTATATTTAGGTGCCACTCCCGGCCAGCATTCCCCGACACTTCGACTGGGAATTATGGCAATTATACATTAAATTAAATGTCCAAATATTTCCTAAAACCATCAAATATATGCTGGTTTTATCAATAAATGAGAACACTAATATAAGAACATTAGAACTTAGGAAACTGCACAAGGCCTATTGGCCCGTACGAAGCGGCTCCTATTTATATAACAAAATCATTTTACAAGATGTCATTTATATAGCATTATGATAATCACCACTAATTATCTAACCAGTTGCAACCCGTCCTCCTAATTGCACGTCGCATCTCGACGTATACTTTACCTAGGAACAAAAACTGGCGTACAAGAAAATGGTTACAAAATTGACACTCCCGATTTCTGTTGGTGGGTCCTTTGATAGGTTAGGATAGGGCCACTTCAGTTCGACAGTTTCTTGACGTTGGGAACGCCCACGAGAACGGGCTGGATCAACAAGCTCTGCGTGCAATCTTCCGCGGGTTTATACAACAGTAACCTTCCTGCTGGAGGACATCAGTTTCTGCTCCTCCTCAGGCTCACCGTCATCTTCCCTGGGATAAGCAGGTGAGGGGCTCCGGAGCACTCCACTCTCACCACCACCATCAGACTCCTCCAGGTCCTCTAATAATGCTCTTGATGGTGACCTTCCCCCACACACCGCACCGCCTCTTCCTACACCTCCTGCAGCAGGGTGTTCCTGGGGTGGGGGGGAGAGCCGGCTACTCCCTGGATAGGTTGTTCCAGCGGCGGGTGCTCCTGGCTCCACCTCTCCGTGGCTGCTATTGTTGACCGGCATCATCGGAGCCACGCCGTTCATGCTACTTGCTCTGCAACGTTGCAACATTAGCAGGGCTTATACATAAATAAAATGTTAAGAAAAAAGTGACTTAAAGCAATATTTAGTACTAAGAAACTAACGGCAAAATTTTTAAAACAAATTAACATTGACAAGAATTGGTCATTCAACTGTAGCCTATTATCATTGCTGAGACATTATCCAACTAGATCATTATCATCATTATTAAGGCCAAAAATTGTCGTACTAGAAAATGGTAGCCTCTCGCAAAATTGGCATACTGTCCCGTTTTCTGTTTTGGGTCCTCTGGTAGATTAGGATAAGGGCACTTTAGTACGACAGATTCTTGACGTTGGGGAAACCTTAGAAGGAAAGGCTGCATATTAGGCCTATCAGACCCGTTATGACGTATCCAACCTCGTAATAGTTATTTAAAATATATAATGTTAAATCACCCATTACTCCCTCTTAAAATAAACTCATCAAATGTAGCTATTTTTAAGTGATCTGAAGAGAATATCTAGCTATTTTCTCTACGTGATCTGTAAACAAATCAGAAATCACAGTTGTAACTATTATCAACAAAACCCTATATACATCGCTGCCCATAGTGTACTCATCTAGTTGTGCTTGCGGGGGTCGAGCTTCGGCTCCCTGGTCCCGCGTCTCACCTGTCAATCAACCAGTGAACAGGTTCCTGAGCCTACTGGGCTCTATCATATCTACACTTGAAACTGTGTATGGAGTCAGCCTCCACCACATCCCTGCCTGATGGCTCATACCATAGTGTGCGCGCACACACACCTGTGTACCAGGCCAATGGGAGGTCTTCATTGTACTCCCGTTCATCCGTAGCCAGGAATAATGAACCACTTGTGTATACCTCTCTGTAACTATCACGATGGAAGGCTGGCATATATCAAAATCATAAAAAATAATAATAATGTTAGGCTTCTCTAAGCAACTTTATTTTGTCTTGGCTATACATTTTTGTATTGCTTAATGCAAACTGCCACATGAACGCTTCGCACCTGACATGACTGAACACACTGGTAAGGTTATAATTACTAGTCGTAGATAAAGATTGATAGATATATATTTACTCCGTGGATTTTGCAAGCCTCGTCTAGACAGTATTTCGAATTTTGGATATATGGTGCTCCCGCGCTACTCAAGGGGATGCTGACAAAACTGTCAACAGGGGAAAAAACACGTAGTAGCTTTAGTATGTCCAGGAATACTACTCACCAGCGTGCAATACTACTCAAACCAGTAATACATACGTCTTGGGGCAGCAGGTGCAGTAGTCTGATAGAGTCCAGTGTTTGCCGAACTCCTCCCCCTCCTCCAGCGTCTGCGGCAGGTGCTGGTGGAGCGTCTCCGGCAGCAACAGGGAGAACACGCCACCCAAGTTCAAGAGGACGCCCATGATGATCAGAGGCAGCACCATCATCTCCGATCCCTGTCAATCACACGGGTCATCAATGTCATTATTTAAAATCAGAGTCGAGACAAAGTGATTTGTATAGGCCTTTAAGTTAAATTGGTAGCTTACTCAGTATACAAATTCTTTTTTTTTAATATCCAGCAATGCTTTGTTTATTTTGTACGTCTTTTCCGATCATAATTAAGTACATATGTATTTATGCAGCTACCCTACTAGACCATATGTAAGCGTTACACCGTGTGGCAAAGCTATAGCTATAAAATACTATGAAATCCCCCTCTCGCAGCATAGTCAGTCATGCAGGGCCTGGTGATCAGCAGCCAGCCTGCACTTGCTAACTTGGGATGCATTATGAGGATATCCTCAATAACTCGAGAGTGAATAAAGTTAATGCAAAGCTCCAGGTAACTTCATACCTGGCAAGTTTGAAGGGTCTAATGACTGAACACTCAACCGTGTAGTGTGTACAGGAACTCTGTGACCGAGTTGCTAACAGTTTACACAAGGAATGGTCAGGATTGCGAGTTTCCGTCCCTTGTGTGGTAACATGTCACGGGTAACGGTAGCCCCGCCTGATCCTGGCAACCACAAAGTCACACTGTCTGGTACAAGCTTTCTGCGGCCCATATACATAGGTTTAAAAGATGTAAACAAATCATAACTTTCTACGCTGATGCTTTTCAGGCATTTTTGAGTCTGATTTCTCTCATACCAAACCTAAATGTTTGGAGCAATATTGTCTTAATGATAAGAGATGGAGGCTACCTAAGTCTAGTTCAACAACATCCTTGTAGTAAGCTAGATTTGGCTGCTACGTCATTGTTATCATGATGGGCTGTGTTTGTGCGTCAATGTGTACCCAGCCCCAACAATATCACACTCGAGGCGTGCTCCAGAACATTAAATACTAATCCCAAGTAACACAAGATACTTACGTGGTTAGAATGTGTTATTTTATTGAATCAGCTTCATGATCACATAGAATCACAGTATCTACATAACCCTCCAGGATTATGTAGACACTGATTCAATGTATATATTTTTTTATCTTACTTCTTAGCACTTTTTTTTCAAAGATTTTTATGGTGTGTGTTGTTAGTGATATTGGTCTATAATTTTGTTTACATTTTTTGCTACCTCTAAAGTGGCGCGATCTCCATTGTTTTAAGTAAGTCTGGGGTAACACCCTGACATACTTAAGAGAGATTTAGGGGCCTGTCGTCCACTTCAAAGTTTTCAGTCATGTAATTTATCATTCTTGTTGAAACATGCAATAACGGGTTTTGTTTAGATGGAAGTGTGTAAACATTTCCAGTAATAAAATATGTATTACATAATTAGAGATGAGAACAGCCGAGTATAATGATTAATTATATCTGTATAATGAAGTATTTTATGATATTAGTCAGCAGTAGATCTGATGGAGGTGGCTTCGAAGCCCGTCGTCAAACGAACCACCCATAACTTGAATCAAATGAAACTCAGGACACAAGGAAGCCACGTAACATCCGGGAGCTTGTGAGCCTCGTTTACCAGGTAGTTAATGAGAGGGATGACGATAGGGCCGATCATGCCCGCCACCGCCGACACAGAGAGGCCCATGCCCCGCACCACCGTTGGGTACAGCTCCGAGGCCATCAGCGGCAGCACCACGAAGGACGAGGAGATGCCGAACTTGCCCACGCAGTACAGGGCCAGCGTCACTGTTGGGTCTGGCGGGAACATACATCTTTAACACTTCTTCCCCAACTCGAAGATTCTTTTAGGGGGTTGAAACAAACATCTTGACCAATATTATTAATAAAAAATTATCAGTTACATCTTCCAATAGTTCATATTCTTATTCCGAAATTGAAGAAATCTGTATTAACGCGAAAATTTGTCTCCATAGTTATTTAAACAAAGTATATCTGTACTTTAGAGATATTTGTCAATACTCTGGCTATGTACACCTCGCTCTCCACCACTAACCATTCTGTGTGACAACTGTGGCCACACAGGCGCTGCCTCCGACCACCATGGAGAAGCAGAGGGTCCAGCGGCGGCCCCAGTACTCCATGGACGGCCACAAGAAGAGGTACGTGGGCAGCTCTGCACAGCCTGCCAGGAAGAAGTTGAGGTAGGCGTTCCCTCCAAGAGCTGGGGCGTAGTACGACAGTCCGACGTACACCGACGTGTTGGTGAACCTAGCAGGGGAGCACATACACACACGGCTAGTTGGGGGAGCTGGTTAGATAAGTGTGTTACAATGTGAATATGTTGTCAGAATAATGAGGATATTAATGTAAGGATTTTTACACGACTGATCCCAAGGACCGATTATTTAACATGACCCCTGATGGTAGTGGTGATGACGGGGGAAACTTGTCGATTGTGCTGGATGTGGCTAGAAATAATAAATGAAGCCATATGTGCAAAACATAGCGGATGTAACATAACATGGGCGATGTGATATAACATGATGGACATGATTTAACAGACATGACATAACAGTACTATGAACAAAAGATAATACTTGTAAATAACTATCAAAAGGTTTAGTGCACAGCCAGACTACGTCTAGTCATTAATTTTGATCTTTCATCTGGTTTATTATATAACGTCTTGTGGCACTGATAATAATGTTATTGTTTGCCTATACTATAAATTATAACATTGCCAAGTCTTATAATCCAATATTCCAGTAGGAGGGTTATCTCTAGTGGGTCTTGGCGTGTTGCACATAACTCCAGTATGGGTAATTAGTGTAATTGAGTATATTAAGCTGTAAAGGGGGAGTTCTTGTACGTCGGGCGAGCAGAGGGAAGACGGGCACGGTCCGTGTCCACCTCAAATGTTGTCCGTGTTCTCCCTGTTCTTGTCTAAATGTTTAGTAGCAGTGTTTTACTTCGTTAGACGTTATACTTGCCAGAAATAATGTCTCACTTTAGTTCCTTTTCACTTCTTACTCAGAAGTATTATTAGGGTGAAGCAGTGTCGATTACTCATGCGAGAGGATGAGTAAGGGCTCATTTATAACATTTAGTAGTAGTGTTCATTATTATTTTTTTTGGCATGGCATGTTAATATATCTGGTGTGATAACTTGGTGCAGCGCACGTCATAGTACTGGAGAGTGGGGGGAGCCCCCGGGCGAAACATGACTTATTGTTTAGGGTAAACGAGAAGGTTATACTTCCTCGTCACCGTCAGCGACCGAGGTAATTGTGGTGTTTCCAGAGCGGTTCTGCAATTAACCCGGACTCATTAACTTGCATCATTATTATTGTTAAGTTAATTATATCATGTTTCTTATATAGTCCCAATTATACTGGTTGTTTACCATGTGTTTTTAGTCATCCCATACTTTAATTAATATAGTTAGATTCGTCAGGTTATCCTGAACAAAAAATATTTGTATATTTATATGCGAATGCATGCTACATAAATACAAATAAAAACAAATACAAAGAAAGAAACCAAATAAACAGTACAAATTACAAAGAAACAGAACAATAAGTCCCAAACCAATCCCACACAAATCCATGAAACACAACTAGAGAAGTACAATGTAACAGATACATACAAAAAAGACAATACATAAGTCAACCCAAAACGGACACAAAAGCAGCACAAGGTTCAAACAAAACAATTCAACAAGTAAACAAGGCCTGAAGGGCCCACAACAAAACATCAAACTAGACACATTAATATGTCAAAGGCAAGTGACAAAAGTTGGAAGGCAATGCCTACAAAAAAACAAAAAAAGGAGTTAGTAAACAGTTGATTGACAGTTAAGAGGCGGGCCGAAAGAGCAAAGCTCAACCCCCGCAAACGCAACTAGGTGAATACAACTAGGTGAATACATTTATGCAGATAATCCTTTATCGGAAATCGCAAACAGTATGCCTCCCATACGTTACGCTCATCTTCCTTAAGACGACTTCCAGACTTCCCCCGAGGGCGCAACATAAACTTAGGAACATCAGAGACGAAAGCCTGCACACCGGGCACCCACACTGTGGACGAGCACCAGGGGGACCGGGCGCACCCTGACTCCCATACTGGGTCCAGACTCCTCAGCAGCAACCCACACGACACCCCCCTCCCCCCGACGAAGCAACCCCCCCTTCCCCCTGGAAGCGGGCTGCAACACGTGGGGCAACACTACAGGGTCTACACTTACAACGAACTGCAGGGCACTGGGCACAGGCACAGAGCCCCCCGCCCACCCCTGATAACCATCCTTCTTATTAAGTCCTACTACGAGATCACGGGCCGCATCAGCAACCACAGGAGGGGGCACCACCTCCCACTTCGGGGAGGCTACAGCAGGAGGCCCTGGGGAGGAGGGGGGGGGGGGGGAAGGACACGGTAACCAACACAAAGCCCCTACACCAGCATCCACATCTGTCGCATGAACATCTGCCACCACCACCTCCCTGTCCACCGGAAAATCACCAAGTACTGACCCCTCGACGCCGGAAGACATGCAGCTCGCAAAATCCCTCATGTCCGCCCAGGCGGAAACTACCGATGCCAACACAATTGAAGAGTACCTTAGGGTCAGGAAACAGGTCATCTGAGCTCTCCACCACCACAGAATCCGAGTTGCGAGTGATGAAGGGAGGCTGCGTTCTGGCACTGGCACGCAAAACCACAGCAGTGGCCACGACAGGGGGGACCGGCCCTAACATAACAGGATGCCGTGACCCCCCACACACTACAGGCACATCAGGCAGAAGAGGCGGGCGAGCCACGGAAGAACAGGTCACAGCAGCCGCAGAAGTGGGAGGCGGGGGAACCACACCCACGCCTACAGTACCCACGGCAGCCGCAGACGACGGCGGCACAAACACCCGGCGTCCGACCCTCACCAGCTGTAGCCGCACCACGTACAGGCTCGTCATCCAAGGGCACATCCATACCCACCAGAGCCTCTGCATCAACCAGCGGAGGGAAGTCCTCCTCACAGAAGAAATTTACCAGAGTGACGACGCCGCAGAGCAACCAGCAGCCAGGTGGCCCGACATCCCACAACGGAAACACATCCGCAGCTGCCGTGCATAATAAGCACGGACGGTGTATCCCATCAACCTGACAGAGGAAGGGATGTCAGACCAAAGCTTCATTTCCAGTGTCCGAATGCCGTTGAGGACGCCCGTCAAGCGACCTGGAAGCGAGAGTATTCCTCCATACAGTCATTACCTTTCCGAACTGGCCAAAATACCGCTTCAACAATTCCTCCGGGAATTCAATAGGGGCGTTATGTACACTCACATATGTGAAAGCGCCATTGCGGTCGGAGATAACCGACCCAGCAGCACCCGGCAAATAGAAACTACACCCTTCATAGCATTGCAGTTACACCCAGTAGTCCTCACCATTGGACAACGTCACCACTACCCGATGCTTCGTCAAAAGTTGACTAAGCACTGTCAACTCCAAACACGGCTCCCATGTCGACATCTGGCACATCAAACAGCGTCCGTTCCACAGTAGGGTTATCCACATTGTCGAAATACTCTAGGCCAACTGACAGACCTGAACACTTGGGGTCAAGGCTCCCTCCCCCCCAATTTAGCAGAGCACGCCAGGCGTAAGGCCCCAGCCAACCACCACACCAATGACCTGCCGCTAGTACAGCACACCCACGACTCATTTCCCATGTGTTTTTAGTCATTCCATAGTTTAGTTAATATAGTTAGATTCATCAGGTTATCCTAAAATTGTGGCCGGGCAAGATTAGTGGTGACAGATCAATGACACCAACGGGCCACAATCAAGGATTGTAACAAAGAAATGTGACATGCATAACATAACATTTAATGACAGACGTGACCTACCAAATAAAGGTCACAATAAGAGTCTTGCGACAGAGGTTGGGCGTCTTGAAGAGGTCAAGGACACCATAGGTTCGTTGGGTCATCGATCCCTGTTCCTGCCCACTCAAATACTTCTCCACCTCGTACTTTCTCTATGGGGGTCAAAGGTCAAAACTGATTTCAATTTGGTGTAAATGTGTCCTTGATAGGTTTTATAAGTGAGAAACCTGAAATAATATGGAAAATATATAAGTAATTATATACATAGTGAGGACATTTGATATTCCAAGACTTTTGTGGGTTTCCAGTCATGTTGATCCCGTATTGTAACACTGGAGACCATGTCCAGCTGACTTACCTTAATGCTTACTAGCCCAGTTGACTTGCCTAAAGGCCGACCAGCCCAGCTGACTTACCCTAAGGTTGGCCATGTAGTCGGGCGAGAGAACCTTGCCGTTTACCCTGGCCATTTTCTTCATAATCTTCTCAGCCTCGGAGAGTCGGCCGTTGGCCAGTAGCCATCTTGGTGATTCAGGCAATACCCTGTGGGAGCAGAGATACGCTCAGACATGGGACTGTGAGACACCGTGTGTGAACAGGGACATGGGACTCTGGGACACCCCATAGGAGCAGGGACATGGGACTCTGGGACACCCTGTTATGTTGCCTTAGCAACATAGCTCATACTTTAACGACGCCTCATCAACACAACTGCCCACACTCAACACACAGTGGTATAATCATAAGGCTAACCGCTCAACACAAACACCTCAGCTGCAACACACAACTATTGCAAGTAATACTCGATATGTATTTACAAGTCTCCAGAATATCATTATGAAACAATTACACCAATAATAATGATCCCTGCTTTTTAAGGCATCTTCGAAGTTAAAGACTGGCTCTACTGTTCCTAAATGATAATCTGAGTCTTATTTAATCTGGTTTACCAGCACGGTGTTGGTGGCCACAAACTGACAAACGTGCCAGTAGAAGACCTATTATATGTCCACCAGACATATAATAGTGCCTATTATATGCACCATGATGCCTATTATATGGACCACCAGAAGGCGGCCATTATACACAGCTCCAGAAGACCATAACATGCACCAGCAGCAGGAGGAGGCCGTAATACGAACCACCAGAAGCAGAAGAAGGCGAGGAAAGGTATGGTGGTGGCGAGGGCGAGCTGCGACCAGTCCCTGACCAGGTAGGCCACGCCCGCCAGCATGATGAGGGTGCAGGAGTACGCCACGTTCATCACCACCGTCGTGTACGTCCTCTGCGACGGCCCCACCAGCTCGATAGCTGCGGGGGGCGACGTGCACACAGTTATAACGTCATGGTCATGGTACAAGTAACATCATGTTGGTACAAAAAGCATCAATCTGGTACAAATGTATAATGGCGGTCTGTCGATATGCAGAAGTGAGAATGTGTGTATGTTCGTGTGTGCAAGGTTGGAGGCTAGACGCTTGGGGGGGGGGGTGTTAGGCTCACCTAACTTGCATGATGATTGGTGAAGGGTCGGTGGCCAGTATAGGCGGCTCGGGGTCGGCCCCATTGTTCCTATTGTTCCGTGGTTCCCTACTGCAGTGCCCGGAAACAAAATTGGTGAAATGTGACTGGCCGAGTCCTTATAAGTTATTCCTGGAGCCAATCCCCTTGCCACAAGCGTTTGGGCCCGGGGTACATATGACCCATGAGGCACATATGGAACTATATGGTTTATAGCTATGAGTCACTTGTGAAACCATGTGATCTGTACCCATGAGTCAGGTGTGTGGAACCCTGAATTGGATGTGTCATCTAACAAGAAAAAAGCCATCAAAAGTATCATTTGAATTGCCACATAAACAAAGGCCACGAGTGTGTTCATAAAGAGTAATGTAAGGTACTGTTTCCTTAAGTGTCTTATATTCATGCTGCTGTTTGTGTACATTAAGAAAGAATATATTATACATATTACAAAATACAAAATAGATAAAAAACTCAATAAAAAAAATACAAAATAGTTAAAAAAAAAAAAACAATACGTGTACATAACCAGAGTATGTTTCAAAATGATATGTAAACCATTTTATCGCTAGTCACATCTGAGCCAAACGACGAACTATGTTTAAATGGGCAAGAGATGCAATATTGAGGGATTAGAAAAGAAGGATGAATAGAGTAACAGGACTAGTCGAGTGTATACAGGAGTAAGGGGACAGGTAGTAAAAGGACCAGTCGTGTGTATACAGGAGTAAGGGGACAGGCAGTAAAAGGACCAGTCGAGTGTATACAGGAGTAAGGGGACAGGCAGTAAAAGGACCAAGACAGGTGAACACCGGAGCAGACACAGCAAGAGGCAGGCCGCCCACGCAACACGGGCAGCAGCAGCTCACCAAGGACCATGGGCGTGGACATGATGGCGGGCACAGTGAAGCCCACGCCCACACGACACACCAGCCACCAGGTGAAGGAGGGCGTGAAGGCTGTGGCGATCCCAAACACACACTCGATCACCAGGTAGATGAAGAAGGCCGGCCGGCGCCCACACCTGCAATCAACAGTATTGTGGGTAATAATAACATTGCATCTTGCGAGAAAGTCCCCCAGGAGCCGTAATGACGGGGGGGTTCGACCCCATGCGGAGGGAGTTCCCCCCACGCACCTGTCCTAGTCAACCCTCGATGATGATGAGGTTCGAATCATGTCAGATGCTAAGGGCTAGCCTCATAAATATTTGCAGGGTGACTGATGGGTGGGTGGGGATTGTAATATAGAGATGAAGGAGGGGATTTCTGGGGTCAAGCCCCCATGCCCACTTTGAAGGCGGTTCGTCCCCTATGCCCTCCATTAAATTAGATGAAATGTTCTGTTCTGAGTTCATAGAGTTTTAGTATTTGCTCAAATATTACTGAATTCAGATATGTTGACATGCACAGCACAATGTTGTGATGGAAGATGGCATTCGACCACATGTGCTAGGGGGGAGAACATGTGCTAGGGGGAGAACAACATGTGCTGGGGGAGAACATGTGCTGGGGGAGAACATGTGCTGGGGGAGAACATGTGCTGGGGGAGAACAACATGTGCTGGGGGAGAACATGTGCTGGGGGAGAACAACATGTGCTGGGGGAGAACATGTGCTGGGGGAGAACATGTGCTGGGGGAGAACATGTGCTGGGGGAGAACAACATGTGCTGGGGGAGAACAACATGTGCTGGGGGAGAACATGTGCTGGGGGAGAACAACATGTGCTGGGGGAGAACATGTGCTGGGGGAGAACAACATGTGCTGGGGGAGAACATGTGCTGGGGGAGAACATCATGTGCTGGGGGAGAACATGTGCTGGGGGAGAACATCATGTGCTGGGGGAGAACATCATGTGCTGGGGGAGAACATGTGCTGGGGGAGAACAACATGTGCTGGGGGAGAACATGTGCTGGGGGAGAACATGTGCTGGGGGAGAGAACATGTGCTGGGGGAGAACAACATGTGCTGGGGGAGAACATGTGCTAAGGGGGAGAACAACATGTGCTGGGGGAGAACATGTGCTGGGGGAGAACATGTGCTGGGGGAGAACATGTGCTGGGGGAGAACATGTGCTGGGGGAGAACATGTGCTGGGGGAGAACATGTGCTGGGGGAGAACATGTGCTGGGGGAGAACATGTGCTGGGGGAGAACAACATGTGCTGGGGGAGAACATGTGCTAGGGGAGAACATGTGCTGGGGGAGAACAACATGTGCTGGGGGAGAACATGTGCTGGGGGAGAACATGTGCTGGGGGAGAGAACATGTGCTAGGGGGGAGAACATGTGCTGGGGGAGAACAACATGTGCTGGGGGAGAACATGTGCTGGGGGAGAGAACATGTGCTGGGGGAGAGAACATGTGCTGGGGGAGAGAACATGTGCTAGGGGGGAGAACATGTGCTGGGGGAGAACAACATGTGCTGGGGAGAACATGTGCTGGGGGAGAACATGTGCTAAGGGGGAGAACATGTGCTAAGGGGGAGAACATGTGCTAGGGGGG
Source organism: Procambarus clarkii (assembly GCF_040958095.1). Taxonomy (NCBI): domain Eukaryota; kingdom Metazoa; phylum Arthropoda; class Malacostraca; order Decapoda; family Cambaridae; genus Procambarus; species Procambarus clarkii. The sequence goes on along the minus strand of NC_091167.1, from coordinate 43,962,479 downwards.
AGAACATGTGCTAAGGGGGAGAACATGTGCTAGGGGGGAGAACATGTGCTAGGGGGGAGAACATGTGCTAGGGGGGAGAACATGTGCTAGGGGGGAGAACATGTGCTAGGGGGAGAACATGTGCTAGGGGGGAGAACATGTGCTAGGGGGGAGAACATGTGCTAGGAGGGAGAACATGTGCTAGGGGGGAGAACATGTGCTAGGGGGGAGAACATGTGCTAGGGGGGAGAACATGTGCTAGGGGGGAGAACATGTGCTAGGGGGGAGAACATGTGCTAGGGGGGAGAACATGTGCTAGGGAGGAGAACATGTGCTAGGGGGGGAGAACATGTGCTAGGGGGGAGAACATGTGCTGGGGGGGAGAACATGTGCTAGGAGGGAGAACATGTGCTAGGAGGGAGAACATGTGCTAGTTGAGAACATGTGCTAGGGGAGAGAACATGTGCTAGGGGGAGAACATGTGCTAGGGGAGAGAACATGTGCTAGGGGGGAGAACTTGTGCTAGGGGGAGAACATGTGCTAGGGGGAGAACATGTGCTAGATGGGAGAACATGTGCTAGGGTTGAGAACATGTGCTAAGGGGGGGGGGGTGAAGTACAACAATTTGATCCAATAACTGTGAAGACTTCCCCGTCACCTGTATGGCACAGTCACTGTGTACTGTGCACAGTGTTTACACTCTTCTCCTCTCCCTCCTTCCTTCCTTCCTTCTCCCTCCCACCTCTCATCCACCTTCACCTTCCCTCCTCCTCTCTCCCTCACCATAACTGTGTATCCTGCTCCATACACACCCCTCACAGTCCCCCCCCCCCACTGTCATCATCCCTTCACCACTCCCTCCCTAAACCCCCTTCTTTATGTACACCCTTCTCTCCTCACTCCCCTTTTTATTAACCTCCTCCCCAAGCCTCCACCCCCTTCTATCCTCCCCAAGCCACCACCCCCTTCTATCCCCCCCAAGCCACCACCCCCCTTCTACCCCTCCAAGCCACCTCCCACACTCACCCATCCTGGATGTAGCCGAAGATGAAGTTGCCGAGGAGGCCACTGGCGCCGAGGAGCACCAGCCCCAGTGTGGGCAGGAACTCTCGCTCACACACCAGGTCCCACTGTAAGGCAAGGTCATGGCAATGTATATATATATATATATATATATATATATATATATATATATATATATATATATATATATATATATATATATATATACATACATACATACATACATACATACATACATTCTAAGACATATATGCACAGCTGGTATTGTTTTTCTTCTTTGAATTTCAATATTTATTGACATATTAGAGAGAGATGCAAGAGGCGAGCGCCGTAGGTCACCAGGACCGGGGTCACCTGACGCCAGCCTCCCAGCCATCAGAACAATTAGAACCAACTGGAGAGCCAAAATAACGCATTTTAATTGGCCGTGAGGCCTCATTTCCTGGCGTTTGATTGGTCAGTGAGGGCCGAACAATGGCGGTAGCTGATTGGTCCGTTCCGCCATGAGGCAGCCAATGAATGCGCGAACAGCCTCCGGATAAGGCCAGTTGGGAAGGCAGGAAGACTGAGGGGGGTGTAGTGTAAACAGCTCGAGGAGCACTCTGGAGGTGTGTGTGGGTGTGACGGGGGAGGTGTAGGGGTGACGGGGGAGGTGTGGGTGTGACGGGGGAGGTGTGGGGGTGACGGGGGAGGTGTGTGGGTGACGGGGGAGGTGTGGGGGTGACGGGGGTGGTGTGGGGGTGACGGGGGAGGTGTGGGGGTGACAGGGGTGGTGTAGGGTGACGGGGGTGGTGTAGGGTGACGGGGGAGGTGTGGGGGTGACGGGGGAGGTGTGGGGGTGACGGGGGAGGTGTGGGGTGACGGGGGAGGTGTGTGGGTGACGGGGGAGGTGTGTGTTTACTAGTTGTGTTGTGTTTTTTTGCGGGGGTTGAGCTTTGCTCTTTCGGCCCGCCTCTCAACTGTCAATCAACTGTTTACTAACTACTTTTTTTTTTCTTCTTCCCACACCACACACACACACACCCCAGGAAGCAGCCCGTGACAGCTGACTAACTCCCAGGTACCTATTTACTGCTAGGTAACAGGGGCACTTAGGGTGAAAGAAACTTTGCCCATTTGTTTCTGCCTCGTGCGGGAATCGAACCCGCGCCACAGAATTACAAGTCCTGCGCGCTATCCACCAGGCTACGAGGCCCCCATTGGGTGACGTGTGGTGGTGTGGGGGTGACGGGGGAGGTGTGGGGGGTGACGGGGGAGGTGTGGGGGTGACGGGGGAGGTGTGGGGGTGACGGGGGAGGTGTGGGGGTGACGGGGGAGGTGTGGGGGTGACGGGGGAGGTGTGGGGGTGACGGGGGAGGTGTGGGGGTGTGGGGGTGACGGGGGAGGTGTGGGGGTGACGGGGGTGGTGTGGGGGTGACGGGGGAGGTGTGGGGGTGACGGGGGAGGTGTAGGGGTGACGGGGGTGGTGTCCTGTGTACGTCCCCCCTCTCCCTCTCACAAAAAGACCAGTCCAGAGAGACTGGTCAAGAACTTACTTCCTCTCATAATCAAATAAATTACAATTCTTTAAATACCATCCTTGAGATTAGGAGGAGTTGTTGTCAGCAACTCCTTGAGAGGCGTTGCGTATTTAGCTACTGGGAACAAAACGTTCCAAGTAGTACGGAGCTATGGTGAGCCCGTAGTGGACTGCCCTGGCACAGGAGCGGTGCTGTATAACGTACGTACGTGTACGTATACGTGTACGTGTGTGTGTGTGTGTGTGTGTGTGTGTGTGTGTGTGTGTGTGTGTGTGTGTGTGTGTGTGTGTGTGTGTGTGTGTGTGTGCCAATCCTTGAGAGGCGTCTTCACTGTGTTGACACCTCAGATGGACCAATCAGCTAATATGTTTTGTAACGACGGGCACGACCCAGAGGGCTCCAGTAACGTTCAATCTCACATTATCAACGTTCATTAAACGTTGAATCAATGTGGTTTACCCGACACGTGCCCCACCCAGTGGTTACAATACCCAAGGTCACTCTTGGCCATTGTGGCCACAGTGTGGACTCGTGGCATCGGGGCAGGAGGTGGCCACATGACTGGAACACGTCCAGGGCACTCGAGGCAGTCACTCTCACAGTGACCTGACATTTCTGCTGTGATCTCCTCCCTCTGGATCTCGAACAGTGAAAACCCGTTAACAAATCGTTGAACCAATCACAAGTGTGTGATTGGTTCACCGATGGGGAGATGGGCGTGTGTTATGCGGAGGGGGGGAAGGGGTGATTAGGGGCGTGGGTGGAAAAGGGGTGATTTGAGGTGCAGGCGTGGGTGGGAGAGAGTGAAGGTACACCACACACACACACACCTGTCATCTCCGCCTGGGAAGCACACCTGACAACCGAGGCTTGGTTCACACACCTGTCATCATCATCATCTAGTCCACATACCTGACAATCTCACCGCCCTTCTCTTCAACACCTACCTCTTGCCTCCTCCCCCGGGTCCTTTTTTTCATCCGATCCATCATCTACTTCCTATCCTAGCCCCCCCCCCCCCTTCCCACCCATCCACCCACGCCCACACCCGCCCGCCCGCCCACACCCACCCGCCCGCCTATCCGTTTTCGGGAACCAATTAACAGATGTTTATCATATCTCCGTAGTTGCGCGGCACGCCACCAGGGGGCCGTAATGTTGACGACTCACCTAGGCTCGTTTGCTGACAACATGATCGCAAGTCACTAGTTTTCCCGCTCACCTGTCTGTCTGTCTGTCTGTCAGGCTTCCTGTCTGTTTGACAGCTTGTCACTCGGTCACATTAGTATGTGTTTTTTTCTGGGATCTTCTGTCTGTATGACGTATGTTGCGTGTGTATTTCTGTTCATCTACCTCTGATCGACCAGTATATTTGTCTATTTCTGTGAATCTGTCAACTCTTCTCTGTCACTCGCTTGTTCTCAATTTGTTTCATTCTTCGACGGTTACTGTTGTTAGCGGCTCTCTATGGTGACGGTAACTGCTCACTTAATTCCTTCAGTAAAGACCTCACACACTGTCTGCGCCACCCCCCCCCCACCCCCCCACGCCTGTCACTTCCCTTCTCTCTCTCTGTCTCTCTACAGTCACTGTGACCCCCCCCCCCTCTCTCTACCCCTCTCCCTCACTCTGTAGAGTCACTGCCCCTCGCTCTCTCTCCATTCATTAAGAGTCAGGGTGACCACGAGAGTGACCTCTTGAGAGTTAGAGCCTCCTGTGTTTAGCGAGTAAGATGTACCAGGTCTCTGCGACACTGGACACTCCCACTATGCCCTCACAGGCCTCTCACAACCCCAGGGGTAATGGCATTAATGTTCATGACGTCGAAACACTGAAAACAGGCCATTACCGTCCTTGGAGCCGAAGTAACCCAAAGGACACCTGCTGGCAAGCCTGTCACCCTTATCTTGAGTTATCTTGAGATGATTTCGGGGCTTTAGTGTCCCCGCGGCCCGGTCCTCGACCAGGCCTCCACCCCCAGGAAGCAGCCCGTGACAGCTGACTAACTCCCAGGTACCTATTTTACTGCTAGGAAAGCTGCTACCCTCACGAAAGACAATCCATCCTTCGCTACTCGAGGCCAAAAATCACATTAACACCAGTGAATAAATTTCACCAGTGTTAGTGGACGCCATTATAGTCCTAATGGCTTGGCGCTTTCCCCTGATAGTTCCCTTCCCTACTCCTATGCTTGACATTCCCTGTAACCCCCGCCCCCCCCCCCCCCCGCCCACCCCCCCGCGCCCCCCCCCCCCCCCCCCCCGCCCCCCCCCCCCCCCCTGGCACCACTATGGAAACCTATCGCCATGTCACAGTAGGCCTACCGCGGCCTCGAATCAGGAATGGTGCCGCGGCCGCCTTGACCTGGGGAGAAGCGCCCCCTGGCGCTGGACGGGGTCTTGAAGAAGGGGGGAGACTACTCACCCCCCCCCCCCCTCTCCTCTCACTGGGCGGCACACACTCAAGAGTCCGCCGAGCCAATGTGTCACCCGCCAGCTGTCACCGCCACGGGAAGATGGGCCTATAGTCTAATGTAGACAAAATTAGGGATAGACAAAGAGAAGATAAGGAAAGATGAGACATGGTTGCGACGTATGAGATTTTAAGTGTTATTGGCGAATTAATTTAGAACAATGTTCTCCAGGTGCAACAGCAGAACGATTGGACAAAATCAAGAGACAGACGAAGCCACATGAAGTAAATGTTGCAAGGCAACATTTAGAGTAGCGAGTACACGGACTCAACTAAACGGACGAAGTAGTCATACTACAACCCCGCATATAACCACAGCTACGAAGGCGGGGTCCAAGAGCTGGCGCTCAATCCTGCCGTTGCATCGTCTTTACAGGGACCTCGAGATGAAGGGAAGAGAACTATCAGGGGGAAAGCGTCAAGCCAAGGGGGACGTCAAGGGAAAAGCGTCAAGGGGAGCCGGTCGGCTGAGCGGACAGCACGATGGACACGTGATTCTGTGGTCGCGGGTTCGATCCCGGGCGCCGGCGAGAAACAATGGGCAGAGTTTCTTTCACCCTATGTCCCTGTTACCTAGCAGTAAAATAGGTACCTGGGAGTTAGTCAGCTGTCACGGGCTGCTTCCTGGGGGTGGAGGCCTGGTCAAGGACCGGGCCGCGGGGACACTAAAGCCCCGAAATCATCTCAAGATAACCTCAAAAAGCCATTACGACTATACCGCACTGGGAAGGGGTCAGGATAAGGATTTGGGATGGGACGGGGGGAGGGAATGGCGCCCAACCACGTCCAGCGCAAGTGGTTGGGCGGACCTCGGGGAAACATAACTGAAAGGGATCCAGTACCGAGAAAGCCGTGAGTGCTATAATAGAGGGAGAGAGATTGGTGAAGATAGCTTCTTGCGACACCCGGTGTTAGGGTAGGTGGTGATCCATCACTGTCACCCACACTGCTGCCAGGGCCGCCACACTCATAGTACCACGTGACCCGCCCTTGCTGGGGGTGTGGGAGGGCCGTGTAGAGGGCCACTTGAGGGCCGTGTAGAGGGCCACGTGAGGGCCGTGTAGAGGGCCACGTGAGGGCCGTGTAGAGGGCCACGTGAGGGCCGTGTAGAGGGCCACGTGAGAGCACGTGGCCCTCTACACGTACTCGCCTAGTTGTGCTCACCTAGTTATGCTTGCGGGAGTTGAGCTCTGGCTCTTTGGTCCCGCCTCTCAACTGTCAATCAACTGGTGTACAGGTTCCTGAGCCTACTGGACTTTATCATATCTACACTTGAAACTATGCATGGAGTTAGCCTTCACCACATCACTACCTAATGCATTCCATTTGTCAACCACTCTGACACTATAACAAAAATTCTAATGTGTCTATGGCTCACTTGGGCACTCACTTTCTACCTGTGTCCCCTAGTGCGTGTATCCCTTATGATAAATAGTCTGTCTTTTTCTTCCCTATCAATTCCTTTGAGAATCTTTTATGTGGTGATCATGTTACCTCTAACTCTTCTGTTTTCCAGCGACGTGAGGTTTAATTCCCGTAGTCCCACCTCGTTGCTCATGCCCTTTAGTTCGGGTACTAGTCTGGTGGCAAATCTTTGAACCTTTTCCAGTTTAGTCTTATCCTTGACTAGATATGGACTTCATGCTGGAGCTGCATACTCCAGGATTGGTCTGACATATGTGGTATACAAAGTTCTGAATGATTCCTTACACAAGTTTCTAAAGGCCAGTTTTATGTTGGCCAACTGGGCATATGCCGCTGAAGTTATCCTCTTGAAATGGGCTTCAGGGGACAGGTCTGGCGTGATATCAACCCCCAGGTCTTTCTCTCTCTGATTCTTGAAGGATTTCATCTCCCAAATGATACCTTGTATCTGGCCTCCTGCTCCCTACAACTATTTTCATTACGTTACATTTGCTTTGGTTAAACTCTAACAACCATTTGTTCGACCATTCCTGCAGTTTGTCCAGGTCTTCTTGAAGCCTCAGGCTGTCCTCCTCTGTCTTAATCCTTCTCATAATTTTGGCATCATCAGCAAACATTGAGAGGAATGAGTCTATATCCTCCGGGAGATCATTTATGTATATCAGAAACAGGATAGTTCCGAGTGCAGAGCCCTGTGGGACTCCACTGGTGACTTCACGCCAGTCTGAGGTCTCACCCCTCACTGAAGCTCTCTGCTTCCTATTGCTAAGGTACTCCCTTATCCACTGGAGCGCCCTACCAGTTACTCCTGCCTGTTTCTCTAGCTTATGCATCAGCCTTTTATGGGGTACTATGTTAAAGGCTTTCCGACAGTCCAAGAGAATGCAGTCCGCCCATCCTTCTCTTTCTTGCTTAATCTTTATCACCTGATCGTAGAATTCTATCAAGCCTGTAAAGCAAGATTTACCCTCCCTGAACCTACCCTGGCCACGTGTGTGTGAGGCCCTCAACACGTGTGTGTGTATTCACCTAGTTGTTCTTGCGAGGGTTGAGCTCTGCTCTTCCGGCCCGCATCTCAACTGTCAATCAATCAACTGTTACTAACTACTAACTAATGTCCCCCTTCCCCCCCCCCCACACACACCCAGGAAGCAGTTCCGTAACAGCTGTCTAACTCCCAGGTACCTGTTTACTGCTAGGTAACAGGGGCATCAGGGTGAAAGAAACTTTGCCCATTTGTTTCTGCCTGGTCCGGGAATCGAACCTGGGCCACAGAATTACGAGTTTACTCCCACCTGCTCAGCTGGTCCCGCCAGCTCAGCTGGTCCTGCCTGCTGAGTGGTCCCCACCTACTCAGCTGGTCCCACCTGCTGAGTGGTCCGAGTCATTCGTCTCACTAAGTGCCTCGCCCCTTGCTCCACCAGCGGTGATTGAAGCAGGCGCGAGCACTTGTGGCCATTAAAGGTTCAGAAATACCGAGCAATTGCACGACAATATAATCTGGGCCAGAGTAGGGCGGGAGGAGGCACGGCACAGAAGGAACTGGAGAAAATAATGACACAAACCCTGGATAAAAGTAATAGCATAAGTAAGAACTCTGTTTAGTGTTTGCAGGTAATAGTTGTGTGAGTGTGTAAACTAAAAGTCTTTGAAAATGTAATAAGTTATTATGAAACGCGTTTAAGTGTTGCGTCAGACTAGAAATAAAAATGAATTTTGGAGAATTGATTTTTCAATTACCATCAACAGTGAAAAGAAACATAAGAAAGATCGAGAAAATTCGTGTTAGAATTATTAATCTTACTTTTTCGGTCATATTTAATAATATATGTCTACAGGAAAGACTGCTACCAAAATATACTAATTATATATATATATATATATATATATATATATATATATATATATATAATATATATATATATATATATAATATATATATATATATATATATATATATATATATATATATATATATATATATATATATATAAATTTATAAAGTTGTGAGGGTACCACCACTGATGCAAATTAGGACCCATAGCCTCGGAGAAGAAAATAAGGAGTATTCAGAGAAGACCTTGTGGATTCTCACTGAACACTTTAATACTTTCTTCTCCTACCACCCCCATTCTTTTGTATATACACATATATGTTTGTTTTATTTAAACTTTGTTACAAAAAAGGAGTTACATATAGGGTACAAAGATGATTATCATAAGTTGTCGAGTTCCTCCAGCTTTTCAGATGGCGGGCAGGAACCCTGAATGCAGTGCGCATTTCCCCTCAGTATCGATACACTGAGGCGCTGGAAAAGAAAACTGGCAGCTCTAGGGTCTCTTGTTGTTTCAATTAGCTTAAGAGCCCAGTTCCTTCAAAAAAACTGGTGGCACTCTTACCCTAGGCGCCGAGTGTCTCAGAAGCAATGGGGACAAAATTCACGAAGCAGTTACGCAAGCACTTACGAACGTGTACATCTTTCCTCAATCTTTGATGGCTTTGGTTACATTTATTGAATAGTTTACAAGCATGAAAACTTCCTAATCAACTGTTGGTATTGCTATAAACAGCCTCCAGGTGCTTCGCAGCTCATTAACTGTTTAATAATTATAAACATAGCCGCCAAAGATTGAAAAAAATGTACAGGTTCGTAAGTGCTTGCGTAACTGCTTCGTGAATCTGGCCCCAGATGTTAAGCTCGCTGGACAGGACTTCTGTGACTTGTTTGATGACTAAGCAGAAAAGTAGAGGAGCAAGGGGGGTCACCCTGTTGGACGCCTTCTCGCGAGTCAATTTCATATTCGCCAAAAAGTAGCTTTAGATTCATACTGTAGCATGAATGTACAAGAGGGTAGAGGGAAGGGAAATGACTATGAACCGCACGGAATACAGTCTCTCTCTGCACCAAATTGAAGACATTTTTCAAATCTAGCTTGATATGGGATAAGAATATGTCTGTGATGTTGGCAACGACAGCTCGAGCTGCCGCCTCACACCCTTGTGAAATGCCAAACCCTAGCTGTTTTGGCTTTAGCATGTTGGCCGCTGCCTCGCTAACTGTTCTTGCAACAGCCTTTGCGACGAGACGCCGGAGGTAATTGCCCACAGCTATTGGTCTGATCCCTCCATCCTTTTTCTTTAGAGCACAGAGATATGCTTCAAAAAGATAGGTCTTATGGTCTCTGGTATGTTGCCAGCTAGACATGTGTTGGTGAATCTTGTTAGTTCCACCAAGAGGCCCTGTGCAATGTCTCCCAGTGCAGGGTTGAGCCTTTGTTTAATGTGGTTGAGTTTTAGTCCTGTGAACCCACCTGTTGATCCTGTTGGGAAGGACAAGGTTGCTTTATGGACCACAGATTCGGCCACCCAGAGAGGTTCTGCTCCAGTAGCCCCACTTGTAGAATGTCGTCCTCATGATGACCTCCGGACCTCAGAATACATATATATATATATATATATATATATATATATATATATATATATATATATATATATATATATATATATATATTGCAAACAAGCCTGAATGGTCCCCAGGACTATATACAACTGAAAACTCACACCCCAGAAGTGACTCGAACCCATACTCCCACAACTGGTATGTACAGGGACGCCTTAATCCGCTTGACCATCACGACCGGACATAAGGAAGTGATAGCCGAGGCTATATGAACCACTTCCCCGCCGGCACTCGGATGGTTATCTTGGGCATAGCATTTTATCAAATCACCTCATTCTTTGGGGCACACGTGAGGAACACAAATGCAAACAAGCCTGAATGGTCCCCAGGACTATATACAACTGAAAACTCACACCCCAGAAGTGACTCGAACCCATACTCCCACAACTGGTATGTACAGGGACGCCTTAATCCGCTTGACCATCACGACCGGACATAAGGAAGTGATAGCCGAGGCTATATGAACCACTTCCCCGCCGGCACTCGGATGGTTATCTTGGGCATAGCATTTTATCAAATCACCTCATTCTTTGGGGCACACGTGAGGAACACAAATGCAAACAAGCCTGAATGGTCCCCAGGACTATATACAACTGAAAACTCACACCCCAGAAGTGACTCGAACCCATACTCCCACAACTGGTATGTACAGGGACGCCTTAATCCGCTTGACCATCACGACCGGACATAAGGAAGTGATAGCCGAGGCTATATGAACCACTTCCCCGCCGGCACTCGGATGGTTATCTTGGGCATAGCATTTTATCAAATCACCTCATTCTTTGGGGCACACGTGAGGAACACAAATGCAAACAAGCCTGAATGGTCCCCAGGACTATATACAACTGAAAACTCACACCCCAGAAGTGACTCGAACCCATACTCCCACAACTGGTATGTACAGGGACGCCTTAATCCGCTTGACCATCACGACCGGACATAAGGAAGTGATAGCCGAGGCTATATGAACCACTTCCCCGCCGGCACTCGGATGGTTATCTTGGGCATAGCATTTTATCAAATCACCTCATTCTTTGGGGCACACGTGAGGAACACAAATGCAAACAAGCCTGAATGGTCCCCAGGACTATATACAACTGAAAACTCACACCCCAGAAGTGACTCGAACCCATACTCCCACAACTGGTATGTACAGGGACGCCTTAATCCGCTTGACCATCACGACCGGACATAAGGAAGTGATAGCCGAGGCTATATGAACCACTTCCCCGCCGGCACTCGGATGGTTATCTTGGGCATAGCATTTTATCAAATCACCTCATTCTTTGGGGCACACGTGAGGAACACAAATGCAAACAAGCCTGAATGGTCCCCAGGACTATATACAACTGAAAACTCACACCCCAGAAGTGACTCGAACCCATACTCCCACAACTGGTATGTACAGGGACGCCTTAATCCGCTTGACCATCACGACCGGACATAAGGAAGTGATAGCCGAGGCTATATGAACCACTTCCCCGCCGGCACTCGGATGGTTATCTTGGGCATAGCATTTTATCAAATCACCTCATTCTTTGGGGCACACGTGAGGAACACAAATGCAAACAAGCCTGAATGGTCCCCAGGACTATATACAACTGAAAACTCACACCCCAGAAGTGACTCGAACCCATACTCCCACAACTGGTATGTACAGGGACGCCTTAATCCGCTTGACCATCACGACCGGACATAAGGAAGTGATGTGAATGAGGTGATTTGATAAATCACCCAAAGAATGAGGTGATTTGATAAAATGCTATGCCCAAGATAACCATCCGAGTGCCGGCGGGGAAGTGGTTCATATAGCCTCGGCTATCACTTCCTTATGTCCGGTCGTGATGGTCAAGCGGATTAAGGCGTCCCTGTACATACCAGTTGTGGGAGTATGGGTTCGAGTCACTTCTGGGGTGTGAGTTTTCAGTTGTATATAGTCCTGGGGACCATTCAGGCTTGTTTGCATTTGTGTTCCTCACGTGTGCCCCAAAGAATGAGGTGATTTGATAAAATGCTATGCCCAAGATAACCATCCGAGTGCCGGCGGGGAAGTGGTTCATATAGCCTCGGCTATCACTTCCTTATGTCCGGTCGTGATGGTCAAGCGGATTAAGGCGTCCCTGTACATACCAGTTGTGGGAGTATGGGTTCGAGTCACTTCTGGGGTGTGAGTTTTCAGTTGTATATAGTCCTGGGGACCATTCAGGCTTGTTTGCATTTGTGTTCCTCACGTGTGCCCCAAAGAATGAGGTGATTTGATAAAATGCTATGCCCAAGATAACCATCCGAGTGCCGGCGGGGAAGTGGTTCATATAGCCTCGGCTATCACTTCCTTATGTCCGGTCGTGATGGTCAAGCGGATTAAGGCGTCCCTGTACATACCAGTTGTGGGAGTATGGGTTCGAGTCACTTCTGGGGTGTGAGTTTTCAGTTGTATATAGTCCTGGGGACCATTCAGGCTTGTTTGCATTTGTGTTCCTCACGTGTGCCCCAAAGAATGAGGTGATTTGATAAAATGCTATGCCCAAGATAACCATCCGAGTGCCGGCGGGGAAGTGGTTCATATAGCCTCGGCTATCACTTCCTTATGTCCGGTCGTGATGGTCAAGCGGATTAAGGCGTCCCTGTACATACCAGTTGTTGGAGTATGGGTTCGAGTCACTTCTGGGGTGTGAGTTTTCAGTTGTATATAGTCCTGGGGACCATTCAGGCTTGTTTGCATTTGTGTTCCTCACGTGTGCCCCAAAGAATGAGGTGATTTGATAAAATGCTATGCCCAAGATAACCATCCGAGTGCCGGCGGGGAAGTGGTTCATATAGCCTCGGCTATCACTTCCTTATGTCCGGTCGTGATGGTCAAGCGGATTAAGGCGTCCCTGTACATACCAGTTGTGGGAGTATGGGTTCGAGTCACTTCTGGGGTGTGAGTTTTCAGTTGTATATAGTCCTGGGGACCATTCAGGCTTGTTTGCATTTGTGTTCCTCACGTGTGCCCCAAAGAATGAGGTGATTTGATAAAATGCTATGCCCAAGATAACCATCCGAGTGCCGGCGGGGAAGTGGTTCATATAGCCTCGGCTATCACTTCCTTATGTCCGGTCGTGATGGTCAAGCGGATTAAGGCGTCCCTGTACATACCAGTTGTGGGAGTATGGGTTCGAGTCACTTCTGGGGTGTGAGTTTTCAGTTATATATATATATATATATATATATATATATATATATATATATATATATATTTGTTCATACTCTTCCACCAAAAGCTGGAAGTGGTACATAACGTGATGCACGTGTTATAGAAGGGAGCAAAATAATTTTAGTCCTACTAATAGGAGCTGCAGATGTAGTCCAGACAATCCAGAGCCAATATCTCTTTAACCTTGACAAAACAGCTTCAGCAGTTTCATTTTTTTTTAAATGTTTCCAGCTTAGGAGGCGAATAACTCGTCCAAAAATCCGAGAAAATCGGACCCCAGGAACACCCTCAAAATCCGCTCTTAGGACACGATACATTGTTATAGCATTCTAGTCCAAAAGATCAGTGAATGCTTAGAGCAAAGAGAGGCGTCCCGGGACCCAAAGAGGTTTATGTGAACACACAACATGTTGAGAGAGAAGGCAAAAAGAACCTTCCTTACCCCACAGACCTATTATGACCCTGTCAACTCTGACCCATTCCCACCCCCAGATATCACACCCGTAGTAGTAATGAAGAGTGTAAACTGTAAACCGTGTGTTGGATGAACACAGATGGTATACTGAATCAGGATGCTGAAGCCACAGTAACAAACCACAGAGATGAATCTCGCTAGCATAGTCGGGGATGCTGTTCTCTCCGAAGGCTATACCGGAGCAAGGGGCCACGCTCGCGATACTTCGCGACTAGTGACAGGTCATTGCAATACACCTCTCACAGCTGGAAAGGTGGGGCTCAGAATCTAAAGCTCGACTCTACAAGTAAATCTAGGTGCGCACAAAAACGCATGGATGATGTGTTCTGAAGGTTCAAGAGTCAAGGAATCCGTCCACGTAAGTATCTAAGACCGGGAAATACTCCCAAAGTTTGTAAGCGATAACCCTCCACCTAAGTCAATCTGAAATGTAAATTTTCTGGAATATTATGACCACTGAAGGTCACCTTGCAATATTATGACCACTGAAGGTAATCTTGGAATATTATGACCACTGAAGGTAATCTTGGAATATTATGACCACTGAAGGTAACCTTACAATATTATGATCACTGAAGGTAACCTTGCAATATTATGACCACTGAAGATAACCTTGCAATATTATGACCACTGAAGGTCACCTTGCAATATTATGACCACTGAAGGTAATCTTGGAATATTATGACCACTGAAGGTAACCTTACAATATTATGATCACTGAAGGTAACCTTGCAATATTATGATCACTGAAGGTAACCTTGCAATATTATGACCACTGAAGATAACCTTGCAATATTATGACCACTGAAGATAACCTTACAATATTATGATCACTGAAGGTAACCTTGCAATATTATGACCACTGAAGATAACCTTGCAATATTATGACCACTGAAGATAACCTTGCAATACTATGACCACTTTTCATGAATCTTATTACGATTCTGCCAATTCTCCCGAACCTCGTATTATGTTATTGTTTTCTCTACGTAAATATTGCTGTCAGTTGTTTAAGATTTGTGTATATAGATATATATACATTATATATATATAACATAGATAGCTGGGTAGTGTGTGTAAGGTTTGTTTTGGTGGTGGATGTCACGTGAAATTAGCCGTGTGGGCGGTTGACAATATTTGGGAATGGCCAGGGCGAGTGTTGCCAAATCAATTGCCTATAGTTTTATATTTATTTATTCTCATATTTGGTAGCCGTAATATTTCAAGGAATGTGAGACCGGTAATTACAACTCTTAGTTAATAATGTTGGAGTTTAGGGCTGACCTTTGTAAATAGAATGTTCACAATATTCATGCGAACGTTAATTGGTGTTTGGGTAGACGGTTAGTCGACGTTGGGCCTGCGGACCACGTCCTGGGCAGTAGAGTGGCGGCTGCGGTCGAGTGCAGTTGTGTTTAAGCTAAGTTCTTGGTTTTTGTTATTTTAAGCCCATATAAATATTAGTTTATCTGGATAGACGATTTTAGTGTATTTATGGCTTACTCCATATTCTGGTGATCGTGCTCAGGTCTCAAATAATTACTTGCATTCTATAGTATTACATGCTGATAAATATTTCTGGCTACTAATTATTTAATTGTTGTTAAGTTGTCACCCTTAGCAAAATATATTGTTCTCCCGTTTTTATACAGTGATTAATTATACCCCTAGACACCTATTGGCATGGCATATTTTTATTGGTTCTTTACACTGTGGGGAGAAGAACATTATTTAGTCTCAAGGGCCGTGACACCACTGAAGATAACCTTGCAATATTATGACCCCACAATATTGCAGCCTCAACGACGAGTGTCCACAACCTTTAGATGCAGCCATGGAAACATTTTGTACCGGGAAACGTGTCTTACCGGAAACTTATAACTCTTAGGAAGGCTGCAGTCATCTTGAGAAACAGTGATCCTGGGGACAGTGGGGGTGCCGCCCCCCAGGCTAACTCTGGGGGCCCTATGACTTGATTAAAATCATAAATCTCACAAATTTTTTTTTTAGGTCAATTTAACTAAAAAAAATGAACCTTTTTATATTTTCAATGAGTTTGTGAAATTTAAACTCTCAAAGTTTATGGAGTAACATGTGAATTGGAAAAAGAAACTTAGGAAAATAGCCGTATTACCCTGACTCACATGTCGCTTCTCATACAGCTAAAATTTCCAGGCGAAAAAATATTATTTGGTAAAAGTTTGCAGACTCATACCAACCTGAACAACATTCTGGACATTCTCAGAGTCAGAAATAAGTTCTGGCGCAGAATTTAATCCCCATTTCCAGTCTGAGGAGAGATAATCCGCGCTTGTTTACGGTGCGCGCGCACGTCCGCAACCCGACGCTGGTGGCAGCGGGTGCCCCCCGGGGTGACCCAGGGGGCCCCCTGGGGCGTCCCAGGGTGCCCCCCGGGGTGTCCCAGGGTGCCCCCTCGGGCGTCCCAGGGTGCCCTCCGGGGCGTCCCAGGGTGCCCCCTGGGGCGTCCCAGGGTGCCCCCCGGGGCGTCCCAGGGTGCCCCCCGGGGCGTCCCAGGGTGCCCCCCGGGGCGTCCCAGGGTGCCCCCCGGGGCGTCCCAGGGTGCCCCCCGGGGCGTCCCAGGGTGCCCCCCGGGGCGTCCCAGGGTGCCCCCCGGGGCGTCCCAGGGTGCCCCCCGGGGCGTCCCAGGGTGCCCCCGGGGTGTCCCAGGGTGCCCCACGGTGCCCCCCGGGGCGTCCCACGGTGCCCCCCGGGGCGTCCCACGGTGCCCCCCGGGGCGTCCCAGGGTGCCCCCCGGGGCGTCCCAGGGGCGTCCCAGGGTGCCCCCGGAGTCGCCACCCCTTTCATGAATGAACTGAGTCAGCCCCCTCCCACCTGAACCACACACACACACTTAATATACATGTAAACATTGACAATGGCACTTACGTCAGACACGACCGAGGTGGAGTGCTTCTCGAGGTCATAGTACCATCCCGCGTCACACGGGATGGTGTGGACACCCGCGGGAGGGCCGCCCGGCCCCTCCCCCGGTGGCTCACCCAGGAGCTCAGAGTAGTTGTAGTCGTACCTCTGGCAGCGGCTGTACTGCTGGGAGACGTTGTCGTACGGGATGCTGGCATGACCCACGCGAACACAAATATATGTATATTAATATTTATAGCGTAATAACAATTCGTTCATTTGCTACTTATAATAGTTACATCATAAATATAAGGAAAAGGAGAATTTGCATTTGATATATACAAAAATTACAGTATTAACTGTAATAATGCATTAAAAAGATAGAAAAAAGTTAAACTTAAATGAACAGCGTTACAGGAATGTCTGTCTCAAGTAAGTGTAAATTAAAGGGAGTGACGGAACTATATATGACTTGTAACCTTGGCATACACTGAAGGCTGAAGATGCTCCTCAAGTTCTACGCACAAGGCCTCAGCATCTCCCCCCCCCCACCCTAGAAATAACAGGAAAGTTATGAGTGCGCTTCTAGTTAGTAGTTTTAAAACATAAGAACA
Organism: Procambarus clarkii; assembly: GCF_040958095.1. Taxonomy (NCBI): domain Eukaryota; kingdom Metazoa; phylum Arthropoda; class Malacostraca; order Decapoda; family Cambaridae; genus Procambarus; species Procambarus clarkii. The sequence goes on along the minus strand of NC_091167.1, from coordinate 43,945,432 downwards.
GAGAAATTCAATAAATAGCTCTAAAGCTTCGAGAAAATTGTCAAGCCTTCGGTCCTGAGCTACACAAGGCGTCGAGTAAAGGGTTCCTGAGCAACACCAGGCGTCGAGTAAAGGGTTCCTGAGCAACACAAGGCGTCCAGCAAAGGGTTCCTGAGCAACACAAGGCGTCGAGTAAAGGGTTCCTGAGCAACACCAGGCGTCGAGTAAAGGGTTCCTGAGCAACACAAGGCGTCGAGTAAAGGGTTCCTGAGCAACACAAGGCGTCCAACAAAGGGTTCCTGAGCAACACAAGGCGTCGAGTAAAGGGTTCCTGAGCAACACAAGGCGTCGAGTAAAGGGTTCCTGAGCAACACAAGGCGTCCAGCAAAGGGTTCCTGAGCAACACAAGGCGTCCAACAAAGGGTTCCTGAGCAACACAAGGCGTCCAACAAAGGGTTCCTGAGCAACACAAGGCGTCCAACAAAGGGTTCCTGAGCAACACAAGGCGTCCAGCAAAGGGTTCCTGAGCAACACAAGGCGTCCAACAAAGGGTTCCTGAGCAACACCAGGCGTCGAGTAAAGGGTTCCTGAGCAACACAAGGCGTCGAGTAAAGGGTTCCTGAGCAACACAAGGCGTCCAACAAAGGGTTCCTGAGCAACACAAGGCGTCCAGCAAAGGGTTCCTGAGCAACACAAGGCGTCCAGCAAAGGGTTCCTGAGCAACACAAGGCGTCCAACAAAGGGTTCCTGAGCAACACAAGGCGTCCAACAAAGGGTTCCTGAGCAACACAAGGCGTCCAGCAAAGGGTTCCTGAGCAACACAAGGCGTCCAACAAAGGGTTCCTGAGCAACACCAGGCGTCGAGTAAAGGGTTCCTGAGCAACACAAGGCGTCGAGTAAAGGGTTCCTGAGCAACACAAGGCGTCCAACAAAGGGTTCCTGAGCAACACAAGGCGTCCAGCAAAGGGTTCCTGAGCAACACAAGGCGTCCAGCAAAGGGTTCCTGAGCAACACAAGGCGTCCAACAAAGGGTTCCTGATCAACACAAGGCGTCCAACAAAGGGTTCCTGAGCAACACAAGGCGTCCAGCAAAGGGTTCCTGAGCAACACAAGGCGTGTGTAAGGAGCAGAGAGCGCGCGCGCTTCCCTGTCTGGCGGTCGTCCCTGGACAACAATTACATACACACTTGTGCACAACGTCAACACTTCATCTACTCTACTTAACAAATTTACAACTCACAGTGACCTCCTCTGCCGGCGCTGTGGCTCAGTTATGTTTAGTTTCCAACTCGTTATGCTGCTCTTCACTTCGAACACTGTTTCCCTGTGTACTTTGTCAGTTCTACTTAGAATGTTTCATGTCGTAGTCGTGTGCCCCTGATCCTTCCCTCCTCCAGCATGGTGGGGTCCAGTTAACCCCTAGTGGCTCGGTCCCACTCACAGCACCCACATTCACCACTGTCAACAACTCACCTGAGGCGCTTGATGACGCTGAGAGAGAGGTTGGCGAGGTGGAGGTCTGGCGTCCTGCACCAGTGGTCTGGCGTCGAGGCCATGAAGAGCTGGTTGTAGGCGTGGAAGCCGCACGGCATCGTCCCCGGCAGCAGCAGGAACCACAGGATCAGCTTCTGGTACGTGCCGTACTCCCCCAGGTCCGGCAGGATCTCGTCAAAGTCCATCTTGGTAATGAGAGTTGTGTGGCAAAGAGCTCAGGGGAGGAGCTGTGGTGAAGGCGGTGTGTGGAGGTATATAACGGGACAATGTATACCGCGGTGAACTCGGCAAGATAATGAAGGAAGGCAGTGAGAAGAGAATGAGACGAAGGGACGCTGGCTAAGAGTAGAGATGCAGATCAATATGAGGTTAGATCAGTGAATGAGTGGGACACGCCCCTCAAGGCAAGCTTTCACTAATGCAAAGTTGCAGAACAGAAATGATGTTTCAAAGTGTAGGGCTGAAAGGCAACCTAAGTGTTCATGAATGAAAACGGCATGAGGGTTGTCGGAAGGTGTATTTCTAGGATCAGACGGTTTGTGTTTTATGAGAGTGAAGCTCGGACGTGATGTGCCTAAAACAGTAAAAGTCTTTCTGAACAAAACTGGACTTCTCTTTTATCTATCTACAAGTTAATGCCTCGGTTTCAGGGCGTCTCTGATGCCAATTGATTACAGTCCACCGTCTTCTGGCCCCCCGTCTATAATCCTTTTACCGTGATGTATTCTGCGACCGGGATCATCTTTATCAGAGCCTGTCGAACAGGGAACACCTTCCAGGTCTTGTAAGGGAAACTTTTGGTTATTTGGTGTTTGGTCTCGGTCTGCCTTCTGTTCCTGTATCAGTAGCTTTGTAAGAGGAGGTTGTGACCTTCGAAGTGAGAACCTTTTCACAGTTTGTTGCTGGGTTACGGTCCTTTCGAAATACGTCACTCCGGGTTTAATGCTTCTTGTCTCGTCGTCGAGGTAATGGACGCTCTACTGCCCTTAAGCGGTTGTCATTTCGGTTTTGTGCGAGGCTTTAGGGCAGAGAAGAGCTTGAATTTACCGAGACACTACGAGCCACAGTGCTGGAAGCAATGGCGTAGATGGAAAGTAATCTCTCTTGTACAGGATTCCACCAAGCACCTTCCTCTTGGATGGCACCCTTCTCATTGACTTAATCTCTACTCTTTTTGTGTTCTTGGCAACCCTAGAGTTAGTTGTGGACAGCTGTGTGTTTTGGAAGTTTAAACCCCTGAGTGCTTGTTGTGGAATCCTATGTGTGTGTGTGTGTCTTAGCTGTGGAAGATCCTGTGTTAGTTATAGCATTGTGGAAACCCTAGCTAATTAGTTGTGGAAACCCTTGTGTGTTTGAAATAGTTTTCTGTGCATTTCCAAGGCTGGTTTTCGTGCAATTGCTTGGAAGCCTCTCCCCCCTCTAGTGTTTGTACCAGAGTTCCGACAGTTTTGTTATGAAAGTCCTTACCAATTTGTAGCGTAATATACTGTGTACTTTCGTAAGCTTCTATATACATTTGAGAGCCCCTTGTACTTGTCCCCCCAACTGCTTGTAAAAGTCCTTGTATTTGCAAAGTCCGCGTGCATTTGTTGAAGTATAAGTGAGGTTGTGGAAGCCTTCCGCGTGCTAGTTGGAAGATATGGCGTACTTACAAGCTAATTCTTGTTTACGAAGATCATTATGCACTTCTAGAAGTTTCATGTAACTCTAGATGATGCTTAATAATTTGCTGTAGCTCGGCTCTACGTGAGGTATCGCCATGGGTGTTTTTAGAAGCCACCAGAGTGCGTGAAGTAATTATCAAAAGAAGGCACCAAGCCGGGAAGACAATGCCTTGAGTAATTGTGGAAGCTTACAGTGCACTCCAGGAAGCCCCAGAGTACTTATAGGAAAACAATCTATACAGTACAGGAAGCCCGTTGTACTGTTGGAAGCTCTCCCGATACTAATGGAAGCCCAAGTTCATCTATAGAAGTTACAAGTGGCTCGTTGTGTACTGGTAAAAGCCCTCTGTGTTACTGTAGAAGCCCCAGTGGTGCTACTCCTTGTGAACTCCTGGAAGCTCACTGTGTACTCGAGGGTCTCGACCACACGCTCTCCTGTGAGGGTCTCCGCGCCAGGCTGCTTCACCAACACCGAGGCCCTTCGCCTCCCCCCTGCAGGAAACAAGAAGGCATTTTAGGCGACGCCCATGAAAAGATCTGTTGTCTCCAGAGGTCTAGCATCAGAATTAGTACAGTTAACTTAGGCTACGCTTCCGAGCAGTTCGGGTAAGTTGAGGGGCGTGTGTGACGGGCTGAGGCGAAAATGTAACGGGGCGAAGAAACACGTGACCCGCACGTGTTTCTTCACCCCGTTGAGTGTTTCTTCACCCCGTTGAGTGTTTCTTCACCCCGTTGAGTGTTTCTTCACCCCGTTGAGTGTTTCTTCACCCCGTTGAGTGTTTATTCACCCCGTTGAGTGTTTCTTCACCCCGTTGAGTGTTTCTTCACCCCGTTGAGTGTTTCTTCACCCCGTCGAGTGTTTCTTCACCCCGTCGAGTGTTTCTTCACCCCGTCGAGTGTTTCTTCACCCCGTCGAGTGTTTCTTCACCCCGTCGAGTGTTTCTTCACCCCGTCGAGTGTTTCTTCAC